>NC_050456.1:80402064-80422064 GCF_903995425.1 Onychomys torridus | reverse complement strand
TTTGGTTTTTGTTTTTAGTCAGGGTCTCATTATGCCACCTAGCTGGCCTGGTACTCTCTCTGTAGACCAAATTGGTCTTAAACACACAGAGATCAGCCTGCTTTTACCTCCCAAGTGTTGGGATTAAAGGTATATGACACCATATCCAGCTAGTATTGTCTTTTGTTTTTGTTTATTGTGTGTGGTGTATGTGTACACATGTTCATGTATGTGCAAACATATATAGGGTGGCTATAAATCAACATCAGCTATCTTTGCTTATTTTCCACATTATATTTTGAGACAGGGTTTCTCACTGCATCTGGTGCTCACCAACTGGCTAGACTGTCCTTAGGTTCAACCAAGTATGTCAGAATGCTCTATGTATAGTGTAGATGGACCACATTTGTTTACCTGTCATCTGTCTTTGACATGTGAGCCATTTTGCCTCTTGGCTGCTGTGAATGTCATGGCTATGTTTTTTTGTTTGTTTTTGTTTTGTTTTTTTAAGAAATGGAACTGTTAGATCACAGAGTAATTATAGGCTTAATTCTGAGGCATCAGCATACCATCTTCCACAGCAGCTGCCCTGTTAGTTTACAATCCTGCCAACAGTGTGCAAGGGCTTGACTTTAACATCAATGAATATCTTCTGTGGAGCTGAAGAGACAGCTCAGTGGTTAAGAACACAAGCTGCACTGGGTGGTGGTGGCACACACCTTTAATCCCAGCACTAGGGAGGCAGAACTCTGTGCATGAGCTGCTCTTCTAACTATGCCTGATTTTGGTTACCACTTCAAGTGCCCATATCAAGATGTTCACAACTGCTTGTGAAGAGGACTGGCCTATAGTTGTCTTCCATACACAGGGCTTTACAGCCAGAGAGGAAGTGAGGCTCTTACCCAACAGCACACTATCATTCATGAGGTGACTCTGGACAGAAAGGGAGCAGAAGACGTGTACATACACACACACACACACACACACACACACACACACACACACACACACACCATTGGCCACTCTAAAACAAAAGTTCTACAGGACACAAAAGTACAATCTGTTGAGCTGGAGAGATGGCTCAGAGGTTAAGAGCACTGACTGCTCTTCCAGAGGTCCTGAGTTCAATTCCCAGCAAGCACATGGTGGCTCACAACCATCTGTAATGAGATCTGGTGCCCTCTTCTGGCCCGTAGGCAAACATGCTGTATACATAATAAATAAATAATAATAATAATGAAAAGTACAATCTGTTGAAGAGAAGACATACCTTTAGTTAGGGGCAGGACCTCTCAGTGAGCTACCCACCCGGTAAGAGTCAAGAGACCCCCTCTGGGATACATGGTGTGGGGCTATCAGGGAAGGTCAAGGTAAAGTTCAGTAGTCCTTAGGAGCCTGGGAGCCTATGTGTGCCTGAGCAGAGTAGTGATAATGGCCAACAGCAGACTCATTGTCAAGTTCTTGATGCATGTGTCTCTGAGCCACTCACTTCTCATCCATCCCTCCAAGTAGTGAGGACTCATGCGCCCCATGAGGACCAAGAAATAAACCAGATGTCCTCTGTGCCCCAGACTTGGCATGGCTCCTCTGGGAATCTGAAAGCTGGGGTCTCAGCTGCTGACCCAGGAAAGCCAATTACAAACTCCATCGTGGGCCTGTAAGGCCTTCTCATCCCTTGCTCGAGTCTCTTTGTCTTGATCTTTTCACTCTAAAACAAAAGGTTCCACAGGCCTGAACAGTGTCCTCACCACCAGGGACCATCTCATGGCCCTGTTGCCCTTGCTTCCCCATCTTCTAGATGCCCACTGGTCCTCCTCTGCCCTCTGTCCAGTCTGTCCCACAGGGAGCTCTGACCTGGGGCTCCACATCACATTCCCTGCTCTCCCTAGGGCCCTACTGTCCAGTAAGAGAAGATAATGGACAGAGGCCTTGGGGAGAGACCTGGCATCTGTCACAGACATTCCCAGGAACATGCTGGAAGGGGTGAGCAGTTATGGAAGGCTCATCATCCACAGGGTTGTTGAGAACCCAGTATCAGAGCACAGAAGCCTGATGACCAGAACTTCATTTCTCGGCCCTCTGTGAGGGTTGAAGTGAAGGCCTGACTGGTCAATGACCCTTGAAACTGAGGCAAGCAATAGGGCAGAGCGGCACAAGCGGCTCCAGAGCCACTCTGTCTGCATGTCAGGGAGAACCCCTGGGCTGATTTCATACAGTAGGTTCCAGTGGGAGAGGACCACATCTTTCAGACAAGTGGTCACCCCAGGCTAAGTAAAGGAACACTGCCTCGGTTGAAAGGTCAGCATGGAAATGGAAGACCTGTAGAGAAAGACCAGACCAGTGAAAACATCAGGAGCAAGGCGAGGGGGCCATCACCTCGGGCTGGCTAGCACAGGTGGTGTGCAGATGTCACACTTGTTGCTGTGACTAACCGTCTTACCCACAGCAGCAGCTCCTGTCTGTGAACCCAAAGCCCAGGCATGCCCGCTGGCTGGGAAGGAGGCGTCAGGCAGAAGGACAGCTCTGGAGAAGGCACCATGCAGAGGTGGCTCTCCACATCCCTGCCACCACTGCAGAGTCTCAGGGGACAGCCTGGGGACACTGACTCAGAACCTGCATGTGGCTGCTCAGCAGCCCCCGTCACTCTCCTCCTTCGTCACGCTCACTGTGACCGGCTGGTCTTACTCAGCCCTCACTGCCTCCTGCTCTGCCTCTCACCATGAGAACTTTGCAGAAGAGACTCTCCATGACCAGGATCACCTCCATCAAAGTAGAATATCCTGGCCCAGAGAAGGTGACAACTGGCCACCCTGTACCATCCTAATAGCACTGTGGAAACCAAGGACATCAAAGTATATTATGGATTTCCAAAACCACACTAGCACCTTGGCTGGCCCTCTAAGAACACAAAAGGTTATAACCGCTGTCTCACAAAGGACTAAATCTAGGGGCCCCAAACCTGCTGACTGTTTGTTGGAGGAAAAATTAAAGGACCTTTTGTTCCAGGCGCAGCCCCCTCACACATGCCTGTCCACGTGGGAGCTGAGCCTATGGTGGCGGCTGGCCAGTTGTCTCTCATACCCTGCAGGCAGAGAAATGCCACATGCCAGCACCCTGGAGGTCAGGCAGGGTGGTGCCTACTCCTGCGCAGGTCCAAGTGTCGAGGCCACATATGCAACTCTGCCAGTCCTCACTGCAGTGAACATCTGAGACTTGTTAAAAGACATAATGTGCACAGTCCTGGAGGAGCAGGTTCTACGAGACAGAGGTTCCAGGCTCAGTCACTGCACCCTGAGCTCCCGCTCACCTCTTTGAGCCAGAAATGTACCTGCACAGCCTAGGGCAGTTAGTTGCTGCTCCTCACTGGCTGAGCTCAGTTTTCTCCACAGTGCCTGGACCTTATCTGGACATGGGTGTTCCTGGGTAATGAGAGAAGTCTAGGGGTGCCTTCTCAATGTCCCCACTCAGGGATAGGGCAGCTACTATAGAAGGCAAGGGTCAGTGGGCTGGGACTAGGCCAGACACCCTCCAACCACTGGACCTCTCCATCCCCACCTTCCCATCCCCTCAGTGGCCAGCCCACCATGAAGAGTAATAGAGAGGGAGGTAGAGGTAGTGCCACTCAGCACCAAGAAGGAAAAAGAAGACAACACAGTCAACGAGGAAGAGCCATTAATGTGATGTCTGCTGAGAGAGCAGGGAACCCTCCAAAGGGGTTCTGTGGGAGAGGCTACAGATACACCCAGAACTTAACTTGGGGCTGCACTCATCACGCACTCCACCATTCCACCCAGGAGCCGCTGGCATCACCTATTCTGGATCCTGGGGGTTCGATCTTCCGATCGACAGGGCCTGGTCTTCCAGCCCTGTGTCCCACAGACCCCAAAGGACCCCCCATTCTTCTATCAGAGCCCAGAAGCCCCAGGTATGGATGTGTGCTATGCACCTGACAGGTGACAGAAGGGGTCTCTCCGTGCTCTGCTCCTATCTCCTGTGTCACACACATGAATGCAACTGTGAGGCTGTGACAGGTATCTTGACTGTGAACTTGACGGGACTGAGAGGCCTAGGAGATCACTAGAGTAGAGCTCTGGTGTGTCTGTGAGGGCATTTCCAGGGACTACTGAATCAAGAGAGCACTGACCTAACCAATGAACTACTGACAAAGTGGAATAGACTATTAGGAGATGATGGGACTCTGGAAGGTGGGGCATGGTGGGTGGAAAGAGGTCACCCTGGACAGTATCTTGACTCTTGCCCTTTCTTGTCTACCATGAGGTAAGTGGTTTTCTTCTACCATGCCCTTCTGCTTCCCCAGAGGTTTAAAAGCCAGCAACCATGAACCGAAACATCTGAAACGGCAAAACAAGTTTCCTCCTTAAAAATGTTTCTGTTGCAGGGCAGTGGTGGCACATGCCTTTAATCCCAGCACTTGGGAGGCAGAGGCAGGAAGGTCTTTGTGAGGCCAGCCTGGTCTACAGAGCAAGTTCCAGGACACCCAGGGCTACACAGAGAGACCCTGTCTGAAAAACTAAGGAGAAAATGGTTCTGTCAAGCACCTATCACAGTGCTTGACAGCATTAACACAGGGGGAGGGTCACGTGGGGGGGGGGTCACACAGGACAGAGGCCAGCCTACCTGGCAGTTATCCTTGCGGTGACGTTACCTTTCTTCCTTCCAGTCCTCCTCACCAGGTTTCCTAGGGTTGTATGAGGAAGCCATGCTCCAGGAGCCTCAGCACTCAGCTATCTATGGTCAGGGGCCCATCTTTGGGGAGGTACTGCAGAGGGACAGAAGACAAGCCCCAGGAAGGAACAGAAAGTACAAAGCACTGCTGTGGGACACTATAGGGAGCCCTGCCCCACAAGTGGGCCATATCAGAGGAAGACAGGCAAGGCTCTGTGTAGTTCAGGCCCAAAGCCACAATCACCTCAAAGTCACCCAAAACCTTCACAAGCCAGAACTGTACAGTGCCTCAGCCAACAAGGGTCTGGTGGGAAATGTCCTTTGGGGTGGGTACTATGACCACAAGCATTGTCATGACCTTAGTGGTAGTGCGAGGATCTAAGCTGTTGGTCAGGCACTGGGGCGGAATCATGAGCCTCCTACAAGGCTGGTGGACCTCATAGCAGGCCGTTGGCCTGAGCAACCATCCTGTGGCAGCCGCCTAAGGTATGAAATCTGCAACTGCAAGTGATACCTCCAACTAGGAAGGTGAGAGTCTGGGAGCCACCAGCCCTGGGAACATCGCAGGACAGAGGGGTGAAGGGATTCTTCTTCTTTTTCCCTGGAAGGCCCTGTGGGGGTGGTCCTTCCTCTGCTGTGACACCCCACCCCCTGCCGACAACATTTGGTGCTCCTCTGCCAGAGGCAGCCTCCTGCTGTAACTCCTCCAGGATGGGAGCTGCAAACAGCTGCAACTGCTTAAAGCCAGAGTCCCACTTGGAAGAGAACAAGGGGACCTGTGTTTTCCTCATGTTCCCCACTCATGGGGGCAGTAAAACAAAGTCCAGAGGATCTGTCAGTCTGTGGCCAGCTGAGATGAATGTTGTCTGACATTGCAGCCCTACTGAGGCCGGTAGTGAGGCTTGTACCTAGGAAACCGGAGGCTGTGTTCACTGAGCTTCAGCAGCCTTGGTGGACAGGCTGCCTTTGATTGGAAGCAAAGGACAAGCATCCACTGACCTCAGCAATTGGCATACAGTGCTGGACGCAGACCAAGAGTGCGTTTGCAGGCAGAAGAATGGGCTGCCTGATGAGTTGTGTCTGTGTGCACCAGGCAGGCACTGCAGCCAGGGTCAAGGGAGGAAATGAGGGTGACCACGCTGTGCACACTGGGGCTTGGCACCAGAGGCCTCGGTTGAGCTGTGCCATCTTGTACTAGACACCATTGTAGCTTCTCAACGAATATATCTGCCCATTCTCATTTTAAAGGGGAGGAAAGTGAGATACATGTAGTTCTGCACTTTCTAAGGAGAAGCATCAGGTGTGTGTGTGGTGGTGCTGGTGGTGGTGGCTGTCTGTCAAGGTCATGGGAATGTGTTATCGATGACCAGTGTGTTTTCCGAGTGAGTAGATGGCAGTTTGAATCTGTTTCACCAAAACTATTGTTTGCATTTTTGGCCTCTGTGTTCCAAAGTAATAATGTGTCCATCCTCCTTTTGTAAACTGTAGGTCCCAAGACAAGTTCCTTGAAAGCTGGAAGATGCCTCTTCCTGCAAACTAGGTATAATGTGACTCCCACCCTTCCACATTTGGAGCATTTTTCCTTTAAACTGGAAACTTAGTTCAGGATGAACTCCTGTGGACAACTGGGATGGCTGGTCATGGCCCGAGAGAGGGTCCTTCAGAGCCCTACAGTCCCAAATCAGCACACTGTTAAGGCCAGACATGTTGCCTGCTCACAAACTGTGTTTGTTGATAGTGAATTAAATTCTTGGGTTCCTAAAAGGACCATTCATAGTGGCAGGAGGTAGAGGTTTAGCCAGCTTCCTACAGGCCCACAGTTGTGACTGGGATTCCCTCAGCCTGTACATTGGGGATCACACCCTTCTAGCTGGTACTCTGGACCATGGATTCCTTGGAAACTACTGATCTGTTTAGCTTGGGTTAAGATGATGTAAACCTGGCATGAGAATGTGATACCACATGAGGGAACTGTAAAGGCAAGGCATGCTAAAGAAGTTCCCTCAGAGACCGGGCACCTTGTGGTGTGTCCAAGGCACAGGAACCACAGGGACTCCAGGCCTCTGTCCGTGTCGGGGGTGCACCAGACTCTGTCGATGTATTTAGTGAGTGAGCCCTGGTGGGCTCTGAGCCTTCTGCTGCCTTCTGGTCCATCCTTCTTTACACTGTTAACTCTGGGCTCTAGTCCATCAGGTGAGTTGCCTGAGGAGCTTGTGTTTCTGTGACAACTTAGTTCATATTCTGCATCCCTGCATGGACAAGTCCTGTCAGCCTTGTGTCAGGGACAGGCTACTATCAAGGAGGCAGGGACAGAAATTTCACACACAGAAGTCACCCTGGTCACGTGGGGTGTGGGTCACACAGGCCTCCTTAGGGGAAAGGAATGTTCTGTCTGGGAACCTGGGTAGCCTTCAGAAGCCAAGTGGGTGTGTAAGGAGAGGCTATGGGCGGGAAGGCTCTTGGCAGAGGACCAGACACTGGGTCATTCTGAGCTGAACAATGTTCCAGATGTGGTCCATGGAAGTGGAACGGGACCATAGATGTTGTCAGGAAACTGAGATGCTCTGGTAGTGTTCCTAGTCTCACTAATAAAAGAATGAAAAGGCTGGAGAGATGGCTCAGTGGTTAAGAGCACTGGCTGCTCCTCCAGAGGACCCGGGTTCAATTCCCAGCACCCAAATGGGAGCTCACAACTGTCTGTAACTCCAGTTCCAGGGGATCTGATACCCTCATACAGGCATACACACAGGCAAAACACCAATGTACATAAAAATAAATAACTCTTTAAAAAATAAAAGAATTAAACTCAAAACACTTTTACTAGCATTTAAAAGCAGACACAGTACAGGTTAGGTAAAAATCCTGACAGCGGCCAGAAAGGTGAGGAAAAAAAGCACGCCTTCTTAATTAGACGTGGAATAGAAATAGCTAACTAAGAAAGGCACAGTGGAGGCTGGAGCTGCTCTTGCAGAGGACAGGAGTTCAGTTCCCAACGTCCATGTCCAGCCCCATGGAGAACCAACACCATCTCTTTGCATCCCCACACCCACACAAAATAAAATTAATCTTAAAAAGAAGAATTTCCAACTGTTGCCTTCCTTCCCCTTGGCATTAATAAATTTAAGTTAATCCTTTAAAAGAAGAAAAAAAGAAGAACTTCCAAGAATGGAGATAAACTAATGAGCAAAAATCTGGCTCTCCCTGTACGGCCTTTTATAGCACCCACCTCTGCTACTGGTTATATTTCACAAATTTGTCTCCAACATACTTTATTCTTTATATGATGCCAGGTAAGGAAAGGTTTCCAATCTTCCCCTGTGGCTCCTTTCATGTTTTTGTTGTTGTTTGTTTGTTTGTTTGTTTTTGAGACAGGGTTTCTCTATGTAGCCATGGCTGTTCTGAACTATGTAGAGCAGGCTGGCCTTGAACTTACAGAGATCTGCCTGCCTCTGCCTCTTCAATATTGGGATTAAAGGCCTGTGCTGCCATGCCTAGCCCATCTGTTACTTTTTTTAAAAAGATTTATTTATTACATATATTGTTACATATACCGTGTTCTGCATGCACATATGCCTGCATGCCAGAAGTGGGTACCAGATCTCATTATAGATGGTTGTGAACCACCACCTTGTGGTGGCTGGGAATTGAACTCAGAACCTCTGGAAGAGCAGGCAGCATTCTTACTTAACCCGTGAGACATCACTCCAGCCCCTCCATCTGTTAACCTTTTTTTTTTTTTTTTTTTTTTTTTTGGTATTTCAAGACAGGGTTTCTCTTTGTAGCTTTGCACCTTTCCTGGAACTCGCTTTGTAGACCAGGCTGGCCTCGAACTCACAGAGATCTGTCAGCCTCTGCCTCCTGAGTACGAGGATTAAAAGCATTTGCCACCACTGCCCAGCATTTTGCCCTGTTTTGAGGGTAGTTTGTTGGTGAACAATAGATAATAGTTTCTGAACACCACACATGAAGACAGAGAGAGGCAAATGCAGTCTACCCTAGGTATCGGAGGCCCACAGTGAAATGGAAGGAACGGTTCTTCAGGAGAGGCTTCCTCATTTGCAGAAGTTGACAGTAAAGCTAACTAACCATAACATACCCACTTCCCTTCATCATGAGCTGAGATGAGAGGTGTGAAACCCAGCCGTAATTGCTCGTTGAGAGGTTAGCTGTAATAGTGCTGGCACTACTGGTACAGTGAGAAGAAAAGGGCATATTCCAGTGTGTCTGATAGGCTGTCAGTAACTAAAACCTCAAGGTCTGAAAACAGACATTGAACAAACCTGCTGATTGAGCATGAGCAGCCCATGGTTGTTGTATGGTGAGACCTCCTGTATCAAAAAAAGACAACAAAAACCATTGAAAATAGAAAGTTTAATCCTACTTGCCAAAAAAAAAAAGCAAAAATTGTCATGTGTGTACATGACAATATCAATACATGATTATGCATGTCAAATACATTTAAAAAAAAAATATTGATGCACAGGAATTCAAACTGCAATAAGAAAATATAAACTGTGTCCAGCACCATGAGATTACCTCTGTGTCCTGGGAATTCAGTTGATTCCTTTGTTTTCCTTCCTGCTTATCTGTCTTTCATGTTCTTTACAACAGTGAAGTATATTAATTGAGAAGGGAAATAAAAATGTTGTATCAAGCTGGTTGTGGGTTTTTGGTGGTACACATCTTTAATCCCATCACTCCAGAGGCAGAGGCATTGGGATCCCTATGATTTTTGAGGCCATCTTGGTCTATATAGAAAGCTCCAAGCCAACCAGAGTTACATCATGAGACCTTATCTCAGAAAAATAAAAATATGTTTTGTGTCAGATAAGTCAAAATAGACCTGTGGCTGACTGGCTGACCGGCTGACTGGCTGACCGGCGGATCCAGGGCATCTGGTGCCCTTTGGTTAGAGCTTCATGAGTTCTGGAAAAATAAACAAGCAAAGGGCAACCCCAGCACTTACCCCTTTACAAGCTAAGGACCCCCTTTTTTTTTTTTTTTTTTTGGTTTTTTGAGACAGGGTTTCTCTGTAGCTTTGAAGCCTCTCCTGGACTAGCTCTATAGACCAGGGTGGCCTCGAACTCACAGAGATCCACCTGCCTCTGCCTCCCAAGTGCTGAGATTACAGGCATGTGCCACCACCGCCCAGCTTGCTAAGGACCACCTTTATAGGAATATATATTTATTTAGTAGGTAATATCCTAGAGGAGAGAAATGGCTCAGCAGTTAAGAGCAGTGACTGATGTTCCAGAGGACCTAGGTTCAATTCCCAGGCTGTCTGGTGTCCGATCACAGCAGGATTTAAAAAAAAGAAGAAAAGAAAAAAGAAAAAAAAGGGAAGAAGTGGGTAATATCCTTACAGCCCTGGGAAACCATACAAGTTCATAGGCCAATGCAAAATACAAATGTTAAAATATTCAAAAAGAATAAAACAGGCTTTTGTTCTCTTGATAAGAAGAGATGCACATTTTGATTGCCTGCTTGATTCACTCAGAGGCAGGCCCCCCCTCCTGGGGTACTCTGCTCAGGAGTGTGGGCTCCCTCATCCTGTACCTGAGAACGGAGTCCAGAGCTGCCCTCTTCTGGTTGGTGGCGGTCTTGGGAGTTTGCCTGGGCATGTGTTCTGTTGCACTGCAGGTGTGTGTAGGGAGAGCTTTGGGGAGGAATGTCTGGTAACAGGGAAATGACAGACCAGCCATGACGTATTTCCCGTCCTGGGCATGAGGAGTCCAGCAAAGGGGAGTTCTCAGTGTTGTTCTACAGAGGCAGTCATGGTATGTGAGAGTGTGAAAAGTCAGGAATTAAAGCTGATGAGCAGCATGACCTGGAGAAATGGACAAATGGCCCACCAGGCAAGTATTCTCTTATTTTATGTCATTTTGTCTTTTGTTTTTTTGAGACAGGGTTTCTCTGTGTAGCTCTGGGTTTCCTGGAACTCCCTCTGTTGACCAGCCTGGCCTCGAACTCAGAGATCTGCCTGCCTTTGCCTCCCGAGTACTGGAATTAAAGGTGTGAGACACCATGCCTGTTAACCTACTGACCACAGTTAACCTAGGCTTATGAATCAGAGCGGAGGAAAATCATAGAGTTTAAATTTTAATGCCCCTCCGTGTTTCTTGCAATAGACATAATGATACTATGATCAAGTACATAGGTAAAATATGGGAAAATACCAAGGTCCTACTACTATACAGAGAACAGCCAATGACATCACAAAAGACATAATGCCACTGACAACAGATGTTCAAAATCTTATCACCAGAATAAGCAAAAGTACAGCTTCTTTTCTGTAGGATGATTTTATTTTTCTAAAGTTTTATGGTTAGCAAAAAATGATCCTGGCAATCTGAAACAACAATTTGTTGTTTGGTTTTTTGACAAGGTCATAAGTACCCTAGGCTTGAAACTCTGTACGTAGCTGAGGCTGACCTTAAACCCATGATCCTCCAGCCCCACCTTCTCAATTGCTGGGATTACAATTCTGAGCCAGTATTTTTACTTAACACTGTTACACTGAGCACTAGGATTTAACAGGAAATGGGGACTTTCAGATTACCACAGGCCAGATGGGGTAGACTTTCAATGCCAGGTTGTATCCTGGAGCAAGCAGAAATGTGGGAGAAACTCTGGAGTAAAAGAGCATCCAGGCTGTGGGTTTTTTGTTTTGTTTTGGTTTTTTTGTTTGTTTGTTTGTTTTGGAGCTGAGGATTGAACCCAGGGCCTTGCGCTTGCTAGGCAAGCACTCTACCACTGAGCTAAATCCCCAACCCTGAGGCTGTTTTTGTAAGGGCATCAGGGAGTTGTGGAAGAGCCGGCCAGCTACAGGCAAAGACTGCAGGAAATGTTAGCCCCATTTGCCAGGGAGTGTGCCAGGTGGGCAAGAGCCACCAGGAAGAGAGACTTGGCAGGGACATGGTAAGTTGGGAAGACGGAGGAGAGAGCAGTAAACACCACAGACCAGTTCAGGTTTGGAAACTGACCAAGCACAGTCAGATGAAGGAGAGGTGGACAAAGAGAACAAAGCAGACAGATTTGCCTGTGAAGGAGACTTAGAAAAACTCACTGTAATTACACTGTTGCCAGCATCCCTGAATCACAGCCAGCATGTGCAATCTTTCCGGGGTAGTGTGATCAGTGCAGCTCACCTAGACGGGCTGCTGCAGTAGCAGGGCATGAACTGGAGGTACATGAGGGGCAGCCTCCCTCCCTCACTGAAAACCTCAGGGAAGAAGGGCTCAGGTACCCTCACCCAGGGGAATGATCACTGCCTTCACAGTAACCTAGTGTTTGTGTCCGATTTAAATCCTTCTAGGCTGGATGTTTGCAAAAGGATGTTCCCCTGGTGCACTGATGCCCACTGAACATTGAGGCGTGAAGCACCAAGCACATTACCTTATCACATTGTCTTTGTCAGAGCTCTCTGGATGGTCCTGGAAGAGCTGAGCATTCCACTGTGAATTGCCCCCATCCCATTCATGTTTGGAGATGTGGCCTTTCAAGAGGTGTTTACGGTAGCATCAAATCACTAGAATAGGCCCTAATTCACTATGGCTGTGTCCTTAAAAGAACTGAAGCCTGGCAGTGGTGGTGCACACCTTTAATCCCAGCACTCAGGAGGCTGAGGCAAGTGGATCTCTGGGAGTTCAAGGGCAGCCTGGTCTACAAAGGGAGTTCCAGGACAGCCAGGGCTACACAGAGAAATCCTGTTTTGGAAAATAACCAAAAAACAAAACAAAAGAACTGGCGAAGAGGACGCAGACAAACACACAGAGGGTGGGAGACCCTTTGAGGCAGAAGGCAAAAGGCCTCAGGAGCAGCAGTCTTGCTCACATCCTGACTTCCAGCCTCTAGATGACAAGAGTAGAAAAATCTAAGCCACCAAGTCTGTGGCACTTGGTTGAGGTGGCCCTAGCAAACAAATACACACTGTACAAACTTTACTGAACTTGAGGAAATGTGTGTGTTGGACTAGTTTGTGGGAAGGGCTTGACCGCTCCGCCATACTTGGGAATGTGAGGAAGCAAGGCTAATGACTGCATATGAGGATCGGGTGGGGGTGGGGGGATGGGTAGAGCAGGGGTAAGGTCTACACTGAAGAATCTGTGCAAGGCAAAGGGGTTAACAGAGGCACTCTTTCACCTCTGTTGTATGTTTGATACTTTTCCATAATGAAGCATTCGGGGGTGCTTATTGCTGAAATACACCAAACCCCGGCCCTGAGCTGTTTTCTCTTACAAGATGACATTCAGGAGAAAGTGTGTGCCAGGTAAAGGGTTTGTACAGTGAATTAGAAGACTCAGTGGTAGGAACCAACCATGGGCCCACCTTTTTATGTTTATTCCCTGTGCAACAAGACATTCCTTGCTCTCCAGATCTAGATAGGGTGAGCCTTATAAACTACAAGATAGAAGAGCTGGGAAGCATCCCAGAGTCCCTGCGAATAAGGTAGGCTTCAACCTGGTTCCTGTGTGGGGCTGAAGGACTGTTGCTCTGTTCCCTTCCCAGCCCCTGCCCTTATTGCAATGTCACTGAGAGCTGAGGCTGAGACACATCTGTGAGGAGGCCTGAGGACCAAGGTCCTAAGCCTTGGGATTCCTGCCCAAGGCTATCACTTGAGGACACCAACTGTATAGGAATCAGGTGCTCCTATAGGTACCTCACTTGGGTCTTCTAGGGTCTTTCTTTCTTTTCTTCCTTCCTTTCTCCTTTCCTTTTTCTTTTTTTTTTGGGGGGGGGAGAGGGGTTTGAGACAGGGTTTCTCTGTATAGCCCTGGCTGTCCTAGAATTTGATCTGTAGACCAGGCTGGCCTCCAACTCAGAGATCCTCCCGCCTCTGCCTTCTGAGTGCTGGGATTAAAGGCAAGCACTTTTTTTTTTTTTGAGACATGGTCTCCAGGGTCTCTCTACATGGCACTGGCTCTCCTGGACCTTCTGAAGCATTCATTGAGAATCCCTCCACTGGTTGGGATCCCTGGGGTGATATACAGCACTCTAGATCCTTTACATCTTTCATTTGCTATTTTGACTTTAAAATTTATTATCGTTGTGTATGATGTTGGAGAAGGTACACATGTGTGGAGGTCAAAGAACAACTTTGTGGAGTCAATTCTTTCCTTCCACCTTTACCTGGGAGTTCCTGGACCGAACTCAGCAGACTTGTTTGACAAGCACCTTTCCACGCTGAGCCATCTCGCCAACCCTTTCTTTGCTGTTTTAAGATCTCTTCCAAGTTCTTTAAAAAATCCTGCCAGGCAGTGTGGTGCACGCCTTTAATCCCAGCATTCGGGAGGCAGAGGCAGGTGGATCTCTGTGAGCTCAAGGCCAGCCGAGCTACAGAGTGAGTTCCAGGAAAGGCTCAAAGCTACACAGAGAAACCCTGTCTTGACAAAAAACAAACAAACAAACAAACAAAATCTTGTTGAAGCAGGACGGTGGTGGTGAGTTCCAGGACAGCCTGGGCTATTACACAGAGAAACCCTGTCTCAAAAAACAAACAAAAAATCCTGTTGACATTTCAATTGGGATTACACTGGTTTTGCAAGCTGGTGAGGAGTTTGCAAGTTCACAGTGCTCCCTCTTAATGCAGGAAAGGGCGCTTTTAAATGTCATCTGAGCTGCTTGTGACGTTCAGCAGCCTAACTTTGGAGTTTCTTACCTGTAGCAGAAGATGTTGGCAAGTTTAGCACAAGACTTGCTAAACGTCCCAAAGACTGCCTAGTGAGCGGAACCTGCAGTTTCGGAGGGCTGTGCATAGGCTCCGCTTCGCCAGAGCTCACCATCCTACCCAAACCAGTGGCTGTCAGGAAATTGGGGAGTGCTAAGGAGAACTTAGCGCTGAGGGGACCAAGTGTTCATTTTAGCCGGGAATACTCCCTAGTCCGCATCACAACTTGGCCCCTCCCGGAGTTCTTGGTCTTGCCTTAGGGCTAGCTTACTCCCCAAGCTCCTCCCACGGACATCCGTCCTGGTCACTCCCACAGCCCATTGTCCCAATCAATGCCAGGCCCCACCACCGACCCTGGGCCGGGCCTTGGACTCTCTCAAGCACGGCCCACAAGCCCTTCCCACTACTTTGTTTCCAGATTCCCTCTCTCAGTCTGTCCGCTTTCCTTAGGCTCCTCCCACGGCCCTCTTCTTGGCCTGGGCCCCGCCTTCAGGCTCCTCCCATACCTCTTGGGACTCTTCCCAGGCCCCGCCCACAGCCCTCGTCCGGGCCCCGTCACGCTAAGCCCCGCCCCAGGCTCCTCCCACAGTCCCGTCTCTTCTCAGGCTCCTCCCACGGCCCTTGTTCGGGTCCTGGGCGTCGCTCCCCGCCTCGGTCCCGCCCTCCTCGGCGACCAGCAAAGTCCGTCCCCTCTGCTGGCTGGCTTGTGGCCCGCGAGGCCTACGGATTTGGAGCTTCCCTTCTGGCGGGCCGGAAGGTTGACGGTTCGGTCCCAGGGTCCCGACGCGTCCTGAGTTCCTTTCTTGGTCCCGCGGCGCGGCCGTTGGAAGCAGCGCGGCCCAGACGGCGCGTGGCGAATCTGCCACGACGAATCGGCGGGCGTGGTGCCGGCGGCCCTCGCGAAGAGCGCGGCTCAGACAGAGGCGGCGCGACGGGGCTTGCAGGCTAAGGGCCGCGGGCGGAGAGCGGGCAGCGGAGCGGCGGGGGGCCGGTGGGGCCCCGCGGCTCCGCCATGACGGGCCGCGTATGCCGCGGCTGCGGCGGCACGGACATCGAGTTGGACGCGGCGCGCGGCGATGCAGTGTGCACGGGCTGCGGCTCGGTGCTCGAGGACAACATCATCGTGTCCGAGGTGCAGTTCGTGGAGAATAGCGGCGGCGGCTCGTCGGCGGTCGGCCAGTTCGTGTCGCTGGACGGTGGGTCCTGCCGCGCGGGGAAACGGGGGCGGGTAGGGCTGAGTGTACGAAAAGAGTGGGAAGGAGGCGGGGAAATTGAAGCAGCAGATCGCCTTGCCAAAGGCCATGGGCAATCAGGCAGGGAAACTGAGGCAGGGACCGGCCAGGAACTTGCAGCCGTGTCCCGTACACCGACGTGAGCTCCTCGATCTTCCCAGTCCAAGCGTCGCGGTCTGGTCCAACCGAGGCCATCGGACTGGGTCTCGGAATCTGGCAGGCAAGGTTTTCAGGCTCGCATCTGATGCACGTTCGGTTTTCCTGGTTGGCCACTCTGACAGGTGTGCATTGCCCTTAGGGCTATGAAGATATGCCCAGCCTCATTCTATTGCCTAGTCCTTATTTTTTATTAGGGTTGTTTCCCAACCGTTGAGTTCTGAGTCTTTGGTGAGTTTTATTTCCAAGACCTTCTTTGTATATATGATACACGGAGCAGAAGTTACTCATCTTGAACAAAGGTTTTACATTTTGAAACACTCAAATTGGTCGTTTTTTATCTTGATTGTTCTTTTGTCATTAATCTAAAATGTCTTTCTTTGAGTCACTACATTTGTCTTCTAAAAGTTATTGTTTACATTTTAATGTGGTTTTATTTTTATTTTGTGTACACTGGGGATCTAACCCAGGGCCTCTGGCATACAAAGCTATTACCACATTTTGAGTTGTGCTTTGTGGAAAATGATGTGCAAGTTGAGGTTCCTTTCTTGCATGTGGAGGTCGTTTTCCACACAGTTTGCTAAAAGGCTTCCTTTTTTTGCATGGAGTTACCATTGTACCTTCAGCAGAGATCACTGTATGCACCCATGTGGGTCTGCTTCTGGGCTCTGTTTTGCGTCCATCCTTACATTTTGTTTACATTTTAATGTCTTGAGATCAGATATTGTGAGCCTTTTTAGAATTGTAGATTTGTAGTCACCTACCCTTCTGTTGTAGAGTAATTGTATATATGCCTATTTATGTGTATTTATGTGTATGGTTCTGGGGCTGGAACTCAGTCTTACTCATGCTAAGGAAGTGCTCTGCCACTGAGCTGTATTTTTGCCCTCTTTTTACATTTTATTTTGAGTCAGGGTTTTGCCAAGTTGTCCAGGATTGCTTTGAACTTAATTGGTAGCCCAGGCAGGCCTTGAACTTGCACACCTCTTGCTTCAGCCTCCTAAGTAGTTGGAATTATGAGCCTGGACTACAAGACCTAACTTCTTTTTGTTGTTTTTTGAGACAGGCTGTCCCTATGTAGACTGGCTGGCCTCAAACTTGCAGCAATCTCCTTGCCTCAGCTTCCCAAGTGCTGGGATTGCAAGCATGCACCACCAGGCCCTGTGTGGCTGATTCTGTGTAGGGTATGTGTGTGTGGGTGCACGTGTGTGTGTGTGTGTGTGTGTGTGTGTGTGTGTGTGTGTGTGTGTGTAGGCATAGGCATACATGCATGTGTGGTTGCATGAGTGAGGAGGCCCAAGTTGCCATCGGGTACCCTACTTGATATTGCTACACTGTGTTTATTAAGTCAAGGTCTTTTGCTGAGCTGGCTACTCTAGCTAGCCAGTTTTGACCAGGGGATTCCCTCTCTCAGCCTCCCAAGTGCTAGGGTTGTAGGTGGCCACCACACCCGACCAGCTTTTCTGTGAGTTCTGGGGATCTGAACTTTAGTCATGCTTGCAGAGCAAGCATTTAATCCACTGAACCATCTCCCCAGCCCCTGTGGCAACTGTTTTTTTTCCCCCTTCCCCAATGGCAGATTTTTGAATCTGCTGTGCATTCCAGAAGTGAGCTCTCTTGGGTATTAGCCTTTGGACATGCTGGTGGATTTTGATCTCTGTTTACTTGGGATATTGGTCTGTGTTTAACACCTGTCAGCCTTAGGTATCATAGTAATATACTCCTAAAACAAGTGAGCAATATCCCACTTGCTTTGTGGAAGGGACTGTGTACCAACAATGCAATCTGCTCTTTTATTTTCTTTCCTAGTTTCACTATGTAACTTAGACTGGCCTCAAACTCATAATGTTCCTGCCTCTAAGCCTTCTACATAGCCAGGATTACAGGTGTGTGCCTCCCACTTCTTGGTCCTGTCTTAATTAAATATTAGGTATACTTCTCCAGTGTAGCCAGTTGGACTTAGGGGTTTCTTTTCAGCTCTGTCATAGTAGTGGTTGTAGTGCCTAATGAACTTGTACTGCGTTTCCCAGGGCTGTAAGGATATTACCACTTCTTCCCTTTCTTTTTCTTTTTTTCTTTCTTCTTTTTTTTAAATCCTGACTGTGGATCGGACACCAAGACCAAGCCTGGGGAAATTGAACCTAGGTCCTCCTGGAACATCAGTCACTCTCTTAACTGCTGAAGCCATTTCTCTCCTCTAGGATATTACCTAACAAATAAATATATATCCTATAAAAGGGGTCCTTTAGCAAGCTGGGCGTGGTGGCACATCCTGAATCTCAGCACCTTGGGAGGCAGAGGCAGGTGGATCTCTGTGAGTTCGAGGCCACCCCTGGTCATAGAGCTAGTCCGGAGAGGCTCAAAGGTACAGAGAAACCTGTCTCAAAAACCAAAAAAAAAAAAAACAAAAAGGGGGTCCTTAGCTTGTAAAGGGGTAAGTTGCTGGGGGTTGCCCTTTGCTTGCTTTATTTTTCCAGAAATCATCATGAAGCTCTAACCAAAGGGCACCAGATGCCCCGGATCCGCCGGTCAGCCAGTCGTCCGTCGCCAGTCGGCCACAGGTCTATTTTGACCTTATCTGACACAAAACATATTTTTATTTTTCTGAGATAAGGTCTCAGATGTAACTCTGTTGGCTTGCGAGCTTTCTATATAAGACCAAGAGCCTCAAAAATCATAGGGATCCCCAATGCCTCTGCCTCTGAGTGATTGGGATTTCAAGATGTGTACCACCAAAAACCCAACAACCAGCTTGATAAAACATTTTTATTTCCCTTCTCAATTAATTATAACTTCACTGTTGTAAAGAACATGAAAGACAGATAGCAGGAAAGAAAACAAAGGAATCAACTGAATTCCCAGGACACAGAGGTAAATCTCATGTGTGGACACAGTTTTATATTTTCTTCTTGCAGGTTTTGAAATTCCTGTGCATCAATATTTTTTTTTAAATGTAATTTGGACATGCATAATCATGTATTGATATTGTCATGTACACACATGACATTTTTGGCTTTTTTATTTTTGGCAAAGTAGGATAAACTTTCTATTTTCAATGGTTTTGTTGCTTTTTTGATACAGGAGGTCTCACCATACAACAAACCATGGGCTGCTCATCTCATTCAGCAGGTTTGTTTCAATGTCTGTTTTCAGCCCTTGAGGTTTTAGTTACTGACAGCCTATCAGACAACACTGGAATATGCCGCTTTTCTTTCTCACTGTAACCAGTCAGGCCACACTATTACACTAAACCCTTCAACGAGCAATTTACGGCTGGGTTTCACACCTCTCTCTCAGCTCATGAGAGGAGTGGGTTAATGTTTTATGGTAGTTAGCTTTACTGTCAAACTGCTGCAATGAGGAAGCCTCCCTGAAGACCGTCCTTCCATTTCACTGTGGCCTCCGATACCTAGGTAGACTGCATTTGCCTCTCTCTGTCTTCATGTGTGGTGTTCAGAAACTATTATCTATTGTTCACCACCAACTACCCCTCAAAACAGGGCCAAAATGCTGGGCAGTGGTGGCAAATGCTTTTATCCCTCGTACTCAGAGGCAGAGGCGCAGATCTCCTGTGAGGTTCGAGGCCAGCCTGGTCTACAAGCGACGTTCCAGGAAAGGTGCCAAAGCTACAAAGAGAAACCCTGTCTGGAAATACCAAAAAAAAAAAAAAAAAAAAAAAAAAAAAAAAAAAAGGGTTAACAGTTAGGAGGGCTGAAATGAGTGATGTCTCACGGGTTAAGTAAGAATGCTGCCTGCTCTTCCAGAGGTTCTGAGTTCAATCCCAGCCACCACAAGGTGGTGGTTCACACCACTATAATGAGATCTGGGTACCCCACTTCTGGCATGCAGGCATATGTGCATGCCAGACACGGTATATGTACAATATGTCATAAATTAAATCTTTTTAAAAAAAGTACAGATGGGCTAGGCATGGCAGCACAGGCCTTTAATCCCAATATTGAAGAGGCCAGAGGCAGGCAGAATCTCTGTAAGTTCAAGGCCAGCCTGCTCTAACATAGTTCAGAAAGCCATGGCTACATAGAGAAAACCCTGTCTCAAAAACAACACAAACCAAACAAAACACAACAACAACATGGAAAGGAGCCACAAGGGGAAGATTGGGAAAACCTTTCCTTACCCTGCAATTCATATAAAGAATAAAGATGTTGGAGACACATTTGTGAAATATAACCAGCTAGCAGAGTGGGTCCCTATAAAAGCGCCGCTACAGGAGAGCCAGATTTGTGCTCATTGTTTATCTCCATTCTTTTGGAAAGTTC
>NC_050456.1:80281553-80402039 GCF_903995425.1 Onychomys torridus | reverse complement strand
GGCCAATGCAAAATACAAATGTTAAAATATTCAAAAAGAATAAAACAGGCTTTTGTTCTCTTGATAAGAAGAGATGCACATTTTGATTGCCTGCTTGATTCACTCAGAGGCAGGCCCCCCCTCCTGGGGTACTCTGCTCAGGAGTGTGGGCTCCCTCATCCTGTACCTGAGAACGGAGTCCAGAGCTGCCCTCTTCTGGTTGGTGGCGGTCTTGGGAGTTTGCCTGGGCATGTGTTCTGTTGCACTGCAGGTGTGTGTAGGGAGAGCTTTGGGGAGGAATGTCTGGTAACAGGGAAATGACAGACCAGCCATGACGTATTTCCCGTCCTGGGCATGAGGAGTCCAGCAAAGGGGAGTTCTCAGTGTTGTTCTACAGAGGCAGTCATGGTATGTGAGAGTGTGAAAAGTCAGGAATTAAAGCTGATGAGCAGCATGACCTGGAGAAATGGACAAATGGCCCACCAGGCAAGTATTCTCTTATTTTATGTCATTTTGTCTTTTGTTTTTTTGAGACAGGGTTTCTCTGTGTAGCTCTGGGTTTCCTGGAACTCCCTCTGTTGACCAGCCTGGCCTCGAACTCAGAGATCTGCCTGCCTTTGCCTCCCGAGTACTGGAATTAAAGGTGTGAGACACCATGCCTGTTAACCTACTGACCACAGTTAACCTAGGCTTATGAATCAGAGCGGAGGAAAATCATAGAGTTTAAATTTTAATGCCCCTCCGTGTTTCTTGCAATAGACATAATGATACTATGATCAAGTACATAGGTAAAATATGGGAAAATACCAAGGTCCTACTACTATACAGAGAACAGCCAATGACATCACAAAAGACATAATGCCACTGACAACAGATGTTCAAAATCTTATCACCAGAATAAGCAAAAGTACAGCTTCTTTTCTGTAGGATGATTTTATTTTTCTAAAGTTTTATGGTTAGCAAAAAATGATCCTGGCAATCTGAAACAACAATTTGTTGTTTGGTTTTTGACAAGGTCATAAGTACCCTAGGCTTGAAACTCTGTACGTAGCTGAGGCTGACCTTAAACCCATGATCCTCCAGCCCCACCTTCTCAATTGCTGGGATTACAATTCTGAGCCAGTATTTTTACTTAACACTGTTACACTGAGCACTAGGATTTAACAGGAAATGGGGACTTTCAGATTACCACAGGCCAGATGGGGTAGACTTTCAATGCCAGGTTGTATCCTGGAGCAAGCAGAAATGTGGGAGAAACTCTGGAGTAAAAGAGCATCCAGGCTGTGGGTTTTTTGTTTTGTTTTGGTTTTTTTGTTTGTTTGTTTGTTTTGGAGCTGAGGATTGAACCCAGGGCCTTGCGCTTGCTAGGCAAGCACTCTACCACTGAGCTAAATCCCCAACCCTGAGGCTGTTTTTGTAAGGGCATCAGGGAGTTGTGGAAGAGCCGGCCAGCTACAGGCAAAGACTGCAGGAAATGTTAGCCCATTTGCCAGGGAGTGTGCCAGGTGGGCAAGAGCCACCAGGAAGAGAGACTTGGCAGGGACATGGTAAGTTGGGAAGACGGAGGAGAGAGCAGTAAACACCACAGACCAGTTCAGGTTTGGAAACTGACCAAGCACAGTCAGATGAAGGAGAGGTGGACAAAGAGAACAAAGCAGACAGATTTGCCTGTGAAGGAGACTTAGAAAAACTCACTGTAATTACACTGTTGCCAGCATCCCTGAATCACAGCCAGCATGTGCAATCTTTCCGGGGTAGTGTGATCAGTGCAGCTCACCTAGACGGGCTGCTGCAGTAGCAGGGCATGAACTGGAGGTACATGAGGGGCAGCCTCCCTCCCTCACTGAAAACCTCAGGGAAGAAGGGCTCAGGTACCCTCACCCAGGGGGAATGATCACTGCCTTCACAGTAACCTAGTGTTTGTGTCCGATTTAAATCCTTCTAGGCTGGATGTTTGCAAAAGGATGTTCCCCTGGTGCACTGATGCCCACTGAACATTGAGGCGTGAAGCACCAAGCACATTACCTTATCACATTGTCTTTGTCAGAGCTCTCTGGATGGTCCTGGAAAGAGCTGAGCATTCCACTGTGAATTGCCCCATCCCATTCATGTTTGGAGATGTGGCCTTTCAAGAGTGTTTTACGGTAGCATCAAATCACTAGAATAGGCCCTAATTCACTATGGCTGTGTCCTTAAAAGAACTGAAGCCTGGCAGTGGTGGTGCACACCTTTAATCCCAGCACTCAGGAGGCTGAGGCAAGTGGATCTCTGGGAGTTCAAGGGCAGCCTGGTCTACAAAGGGAGTTCCAGGACAGCCAGGGCTACACAGAGAAATCCTGTTTTGGAAAATAACCAAAAAACAAAACAAAAGAACTGGCGAAGAGGACGCAGACAAACACACAGAGGGTGGGAGACCCTTTGAGGCAGAAGGCAAAAGGCCTCAGGAGCAGCAGTCTTGCTTCACATCCTGACTTCCAGCCTCTAGATGACAAGAGTAGAAAAATCTAAGCCACCAAGTCTGTGGCACTTGGTTGAGGTGGCCCTAGCAAACAAATACACACTGTACAAACTTTACTGAACTTGAGGAAATGTGTGTGTTGGACTAGTTTGTGGGAAGGGCTTGACCGCTCCGCCATACTTGGGAATGTGAGGAAGCAAGGCTAATGACTGCATATGAGGATCGGGTGGGGGTGGGGGGATGGGTAGAGCAGGGGTAAGGTCTACACTGAAGAATCTGTGCAAGGCAAAGGGGTTAACAGAGGCACTCTTTCACCTCTGTTTGTATGTTTGATACTTTTCCATAATGAAGCATTCGGGGGTGCTTATTGCTGAAATACACCAAACCCCGGCCCTGAGCTGTTTTCTCTTACAAGATGACATTCAGGAGAAAGTGTGTGCCAGGTAAAGGGTTTGTACAGTGAATTAGAAGACTCAGTGGTAGGAACCAACCATGGGCCCACCTTTTTATGTTTATTCCCTGTGCAACAAGACATTCCTTGCTCTCCAGATCTAGATAGGGTGAGCCTTATAAACTACAAGATAGAAGAGCTGGGAAGCATCCCCAGAGTCCCTGCGAATAAGGTAGGCTTCAACCTGGTTCCTGTGTGGGGCTGAAGGACTGTTGCTCTGTTCCCTTCCCAGCCCCTGCCCTTATTGCAATGTCACTGAGAGCTGAGGCTGAGACACATCTGTGAGGAGGCCTGAGGACCAAGGTCCTAAGCCTTGGGATTCCTGCCCAAGGCTATCACTTGAGGACACCAACTGTATAGGAATCAGGTGCTCCTATAGGTACCTCACTTGGGTCTTCTAGGGTCTTTCTTTCTTTTCTTCCTTCCTTTCTCCTTTCCTTTTTCTTTTTTTTTTGGGGGGGGAGAGGGGTTTGAGACAGGGTTTCTCTGTATAGCCCTGGCTGTCCTAGAATTTGATCTGTAGACCAGGCTGGCCTCCAACTCAGAGATCCTCCCGCCTCTGCCTTCTGAGTGCTGGGATTAAAGGCAAGCACTTTTTTTTTTTTTGAGACATGGTCTCCAGGGTCTCTCTACATGGCACTGGCTCTCCTGGACCTTCTGAAGCATTCATTGAGAATCCCTCCACTGGTTGGGATCCCTGGGGTGATATACAGCACTCTAGATCCTTTACATCTTTCATTTGCTATTTTGACTTTAAAATTTATTATCGTTGTGTATGATGTTGGAGAAGGTACACATGTGTGGAGGTCAAAGAACAACTTTGTGGAGTCAATTCTTTCCTTCCACCTTTACCTGGGAGTTCCTGGACCGAACTCAGCAGACTTGTTTGACAAGCACCTTTCCACGCTGAGCCATCTCGCCAACCCTTTCTTTTGCTGTTTTAAGATCTCTTCCAAGTTCTTTAAAAAATCCTGCCAGGCAGTGTGGTGCACGCCTTTAATCCCAGCATTCGGGAGGCAGAGGCAGGTGGATCTCTGTGAGCTCAAGGCCAGCCGAGCTACAGAGTGAGTTCCAGGAAAGGCTCAAAGCTACACAGAGAAACCCTGTCTTGACAAAAAACAAACAAACAAACAAACAAAATCTTGTTGAAGCAGGACGGTGGTGGTGAGTTCCAGGACAGCCTGGGCTATTACACAGAGAAACCCTGTCTCAAAAAACAAACAAAAAATCCTGTTGACATTTCAATTGGGATTACACTGGTTTTGCAAGCTGGTGAGGAGTTTGCAAGTTCACAGTGCTCCCTCTTAATGCAGGAAAGGGCGCTTTTAAATGTCATCTGAGCTGCTTGTGACGTTCAGCAGCCTAACTTTGGAGTTTCTTACCTGTAGCAGAAGATGTTGGCAAGTTTAGCACAAGACTTGCTAAACGTCCCAAAGACTGCCTAGTGAGCGGAACCTGCAGTTTCGGAGGGCTGTGCATAGGCTCCGCTTCGCCAGAGCTCACCATCCTACCCAAACCAGTGGCTGTCAGGAAATTGGGAGTGCTAAGGAGAACTTAGCGCTGAGGGGACCAAGTGTTCATTTTAGCCGGGAATACTCCCTAGTCCGCATCACAACTTGGCCCCTCCCGGAGTTCTTGGTCTTGCCTTAGGGCTAGCTTACTCCCCAAGCTCCTCCCACGACATCCGTCCTGGTCACTCCCACAGCCCATTGTCCCAATCAATGCAGGCCCCACCACGACCCTGGGCCGGGCCTTGGACTCTCTCAAGCACGGCCCACAAGCCCTTCCCACTACTTTGTTTCCAGATTCCCTCTCTCCGTCTGTCCGCTCTCCTTAGGCTCCTCCCACGGCCCTCTTCTTGGCCTGGGCCCCGCCTTCAGGCTCCTCCCATACCTCTTGGGACTCTTCCCAGGCCCCGCCCACAGCCCTCGTCCGGGCCCCGTCACGCTAAGCCCCGCCCCAGGCTCCTCCCACAGTCCCGTCTCTTCTCAGGCTCCTCCCACGGCCCTTGTCGGGTCCTGGGCGTCGCTCCCCGCCTCGGTCCCGCCCTCCTCGGCGACCAGCAAAGTCCGTCCCCTCTGCTGGCTGGCTTGTGGCCCGCGAGGCCTACGGATTTGGAGCTTCCCTTCTGGCGGGCCGGAAGGTTGACGGTTCGGTCCCAGGGTCCCGACGCGTCCTGAGTTCCTTTCTTGGTCCCGCGGCGCGGCCGTTGGAAGCAGCGCGGCCCAGACGCGCGTGGCGAATCTGCCACGACGAATCGGCGGGCGTGGTGCCGGCGGCCTCGCGAGAGCGCGGCTCAGACAGAGGCGGCGCGACGGGGCTTGCAGGCTAAGGGCCGCGGGCGGAGAGCGGGCAGCGGAGCGGCGGGGGGCCGGTGGGGCCCCGCGGCTCCGCCATGACGGGCCGCGTATGCCGCGGCTGCGGCGGCACGGACATCGAGTTGGACGCGGCGCGCGGCGATGCAGTGTGCACGGGCTGCGGCTCGGTGCTCGAGGACAACATCATCGTGTCCGAGGTGCAGTTCGTGGAGAATAGCGGCGGCGGCTCGTCGGCGGTCGGCCAGTTCGTGTCGCTGGACGGTGGGTCCTGCCGCGCGGGGAAACGGGGGCGGGTAGGGCTGAGTGTACGAAAAGAGTGGGAAGGAGGCGGGGAAATTGAAGCAGCAGATCGCCTTGCCAAAGGCCATGGGCAATCAGGCAGGGAAACTGAGGCAGGGACCGGCCAGGAACTTGCAGCCGTGTCCCGTACACCGACGTGAGCTCCTCGATCTTCCCAGTCCAAGCGTCGCGGTCTGGTCCAACCGAGGCCATCGGACTGGGTCTCGGAATCTGGCAGGCAAGGTTTTCAGGCTCGCATCTGATGCACGTTCGGTTTTCCTGGTTGGCCACTCTGACAGGTGTGCATTGCCCTTAGGGCTATGAAGATATGCCCAGCCTCAATTCTATTGCCTAGTCCTTATTTTTTATTAGGGTTGTTTCCCAACCGTTGAGTTCTGAGTCTTTGGTGAGTTTTATTTCCAAGACCTTCTTTGTATATATGATACACGGAGCAGAAGTTACTCATCTTGAACAAAGGTTTTACATTTTGAAACACTCAAATTGGTCGTTTTTTTATCTTGATTGTTCTTTTGTCATTAATCTAAAATGTCTTTCTTTGAGTCACTACATTTGTCTTCTAAAAGTTATTGTTTACATTTTAATGTGGTTTTATTTTTATTTTCTGTACACTGGGGATCTAACCCAGGGCCTCTGGCATACAAAGCTATTACCACATTTTGAGTTGTGCTTTGTGGAAAATGATGTGCAAGTTGAGGTTCCTTTCTTGCATGTGGAGGTCGTTTTCCACACAGTTTGCTAAAAGGCTTCCTTTTTTTGCATGGAGTTACCATTGTACCTTCAGCAGAGATCACTGTATGCACCCATGTGGGTCTGCTTCTGGGCTCTGTTTTGCGTCCATCCTTACATTTTGTTTACATTTTAATGTCTTGAGATCAGATATTGTGAGCCTTTTTAGAATTGTAGATTTGTAGTCACCTACCCTTCTGTTGTAGAGTAATTGTATATATGCCTATTTATGTGTATTTATGTGTATGGTTCTGGGGCTGGAACTCAGTCTTACTCATGCTAAGGAAGTGCTCTGCCACTGAGCTGTATTTTTGCCCTCTTTTTACATTTTATTTTGAGTCAGGGTTTTGCCAAGTTGTCCAGGATTGCTTTGAACTTAATTGGTAGCCCAGGCAGGCCTTGAACTTGCACACCTCTTGCTTCAGCCTCCTAAGTAGTTGGAATTATGAGCCTGGACTACAAGACCTAACTTCTTTTTGTTGTTTTTTGAGACAGGCTGTCCCTATGTAGACTGGCTGGCCTCAAACTTGCAGCAATCTCCTTGCCTCAGCTTCCCAAGTGCTGGGATTGCAAGCATGCACCACCAGGCCCTGTGTGGCTGATTCTGTGTAGGGTATGTGTGTGTGGGTGCACGTGTGTGTGTGTGTGTGTGTGTGTGTGTGTGTGTGTGTGTGTGTGTGTGTAGGCATAGGCATACATGCATGTGTGGTTGCATGAGTGAGGAGGCCCAAGTTGCCATCGGGTACCCTACTTGATATTGCTACACTGTGTTTATTAAGTCAAGGTCTTTTGCTGAGCTGGCTACTCTAGCTAGCCAGTTTTGACCAGGGGATTCCCTCTCTCAGCCTCCCAAGTGCTAGGGTTGTAGGTGGCCACCACACCCGACCAGCTTTTCTGTGAGTTCTGGGGATCTGAACTTTAGTCATGCTTGCAGAGCAAGCATTTAATCCACTGAACCATCTCCCCAGCCCCTGTGGCAACTGTTTTTTTTCCCCCTTCCCCAATGGCAGATTTTTGAATCTGCTGTGCATTCCAGAAGTGAGCTCTCTTGGGGTATTAGCCTTTGGACATGCTGGTGGATTTTGATCTCTGTTTACTTGGGATATTGGTCTGTGTTTAACACCTGTCAGCCTTAGGTATCATAGTAATATACTCCTAAAACAAGTGAGCAATATCCCACTTGCTTTGTGGAAGGGACTGTGTACCAACAATGCAATCTGCTCTTTTATTTTCTTTCCTAGTTTCACTATGTAACTTAGACTGGCCTCAAACTCATAATGTTCCTGCCTCTAAGCCTTCTACATAGCCAGGATTACAGGTGTGTGCCTCCCACTTCTTGGTCCTGTCTTAATTAAATATTAGGTATACTTCTCCAGTGTAGCCAGTTGGACTTAGGGGTTTCTTTTCAGCTCTGTCATAGTAGTGGTTGTAGTTACGTTTCAGATAGTTTCTGACTTGTTTTGGAATTCAGGTTTGAGGAATGGGTCTATCTGGTTGTGGAATTCATGTGTGTGTGTGTGTGTGTGTGTGTGTGTTTCTGTGCGCGCACGTGTGCACATGCATGCGCTAAGCAAGTGGTCTGCCACTGAGCTTTGTCCCCAGCCCATGTCCTAGATGTCTGGAAGATGTCCCTTTTCCTTGGGTGTTAGTGTCTGTGTTTCCCTTTGTCTTTCTTGCTGGTTTACCAGTTGTGTTGATATCTACAAAAAACATTGACTTGAGGGGGACCTTTCCCTCCTGCTTTTCCTTCCCTATGGAATGTTTCACATGTCACACGAGTTCTTTTTTTTTTTTTTTTTTTTTTTTTTTTTCTTCTTTTTTGTATGTGGAGCTGAGGATCAAACCCAGGGCCTTGCGCTTGCTAGGCAAGCACTCTACCACTGAGCTAAATCCCCAACCCCTGTCACACGAGTTCTTATCCTTTGTAGGTGACTTCCCAAGGGTATCTTCTTGATTGCTGTGACAGCGGTTCCACCACACATTGTCTACAGCCTCCTGAATAGTTGCCAAAATGTTGATGCCTATTGGAGCGATAACAACAGTAATAACAGGTCATTCTGGGAGTAGGTGTCTAGGGCTTTCCATTGGCAGACACTTTTCCTAGGTCCGCCCATGGCTTGGTGACAGTGTGCCCTCATGATACCAGGGAAAATAGTGTAGAGCCAGGGTGGAGTGAGGTCTTACCATGCATCCTGGAAATCATGTTCCAAAGCCTTAAGCGAAAGTCAGATGGGCCCTTAGGTGGTGGCATCAAGGTCTCTCTCCAGGGAGAAGCACTCCAGCAACCAGCCATGTGTGCCCTGGGAATGCACTGTGGGGTCATGAATTCTTAGCTTTGGTAGAAGATGCAGGGTATACAAGAAGGAGGTGTCAGCTGCTTTGAGCAGCCATCTTTCATGTGGCTACCAAATCAGCACGACCACACAGGCAGGAAACAGATGACTTGTCCCATTTCCTGCCCTCATAGGTCCCTGGTGCTCTTTGTTCATCTTGTCCTTCCTCCATCTTCATTGTAAAGTTGTTTCTCATTGGTGGCTGCATATAGGTTCTAAAATTGCTGTCTCTTTCCTAGGTGTCCTTACTTACAACAACCTAAGCTGGACACTAACAGTCTACTCTAGAATATGTGCTTAATACACTCAAGTGAGTGATGAGGGTCCTGCAACAGGAGGTTCCTGACTAGGGAAACTTACCATCCTATACCTGTAATTGGGTTTTAGAGGCCTTTTCAAGAAGCTTGTGCCAAGGGAAGTACTGGGCATCAAGACTGCAGATTTAGATGCCAAATACAAGGCAGTGGGTAGCTGGAGAAGTTGGAATTTGAGCCATACCATGAGAGTCTGGGCTTACCTTTATGAGCAAGGATGGCAGGGGCTAAGCATGGTTTCCAATAATGCACACTTCCCAGCGTGTGCCACGTCCTCCGAGGCCTCCCTTTGTCAGTGAATGGTGACCCTTGTGCCTTTTTCATCCTTCCCAAGACTTGGGACTACTCTCAAAATGCTTGTTGCAGAAAGAGCTCCTGCACTAAGCAACCTGTGGCTCCTGCCTCCTCAGGGTTTATCCTCCCCTGTCCTGGGAGCAGCAAACCTTGTTTATAGTAGGCTGGAAGTACTCCCTGAGGTTCCAATAATCAGAATTGCTTTTGGTGTTTGGGGTAGAACCCAGGGCCTCATGTGCTAGGCACGTATTCCCCAGCCCACTAATCAGAACTTAACATTTGTATTACATTTATTTATATGCGTATGTACATGCCACTCTGCGTGTGTGTAGAATTCAGAGGCTAACTTATGGAAGTTACGGGTAAAGCTACTTGCTGCCTAGATGGATGATCTGAGTTCAAACACCAGAACTCACTTAGTGGAGAAAACCATCTCCTGCAAGTTGTCCATAAATGTGCCAATGTGCCACCATGTAGCTTCTTCGTGACCAAGCTCAGGTGGTCAGGAGTGACAGCTATTTAGCTGCAGAGACATCTCACCTGCCATAGAACCTTTTCTTGGTTTTGTTTGGTTTTTCAGGACAGGGTTTCTCTGTGTAGCTGTCCTGGAACTCACTCTGTAGACCAGGCTGTCTTCAAACTCACAGATCTGCTTGCCTCTGCCTCCTGAGGGCTGGGGTTAAAGGAGTGGGCCACCACCCTGGCTTCTTTTTAAAGGTGGGGGTCTTGCTATGTAGTGCAGGCTGGCCTCAAGTTTCTAGTCTTCTATGTCAAATCAACACAGTTGTAAAGACTTTCTATTCTGGGCCAGGTGGTGGTGGTGCACGCCTTTAATCATAGCACTCAGGAGGCAGAGCAGGTGGATCTCTGTGAGTTCGAGGCCAGCCTGGTCTATAAAGTGAGTTCCAGGAAAGGCACAAAACTACACAGAGAAACCCTGTCTCAAAAAAACAAAACAAAAAAAAAAAAAGACTTTCTATTCTGGAGACTGTGAGAAAAAACAGTGCTGTGAAGAGGCCTTTCTGGGTACTGAGGTCTCTTGACCCTCTTCCTAGGTCTAGTCCAGCATGTGAGGGTGGCATTGCCTGTTCCAAAGCTCATCCAGTCTGATTATACCCATGCTGTCTTGGGTTCAACCCTCTCTGCTCTTTGCTAAGTCAGAGGCGATCTTGATCTTCTCCAAGTGGCCTGTGATCCATTGTCCACGAGGGGGCAGACTCTGCCAAGCCCATCTGTGCTATACTGTCAGCCTGTATTTTTTGTTACAGAAACTTGTAGAAAGTACCAAATGTTTGCTGAGCATAGTAGTGCACATCCATAGTCCGAGCACTTGGGAGGCCGAATTTTAAATCAGCCTTTGCGATATAGTGAAACCTTGTCTGGGAGGAAGGAAAGAAAAGCAAAATACCCAGTGTTTTTAGAAGTCAAGCACATCTGAAATGTGAAGATCTAGGAGAATTTGTAGTCGGCAGTTCCATGTAGAGGTCGTATTTGGCCTTCTTTCACACTCGAGGGAGGGAGCCTGAGGTAGCTAGCACCTTAGCTTGCTGAGTAAGTGCTTTCCACATCGTGTTTCCTCAGCTGCTCCTAGGGCCACTGCAGGTAGGACAGCCCAAGCAGAAGTGTGGGGTGGCGGTGCGGGAGGCAGGGTGTGCCTGTGGAAGTGGCAGTGCTTGGTGTGGGGCTGGATGGAGGAGTGCCAAGACTGCAGTGAGCATTCCTCTGTGGTGGAAGTCTTCTCTCTGGGGGTGGGGCCTGAGGCCTCGCATTGGCCTGCAGCTCTTGAGCCGTGTGCCTTAGCATTCTGATTACAGGCGTGCACCGCTGTGCTCAGCTGGCTATTGCCACCATTCTTTCCTTTTTAATATTTATTTATTTATTATGTTCACAGAAGAGGGCGCCAGATCTCATCACAGATGGCTGTGAGCCACCATGTGGGTGCTGGGAATTGAACTCGGGACCTCTGGAAGAGCAGTCAGATGGCTCTGAGCCATCTCTCCAGCCCCGCCACCATTCTTTTTAAGTGTCATTTAAGGGTTTTTTAAGATCTTGTTTTTATTATTCTAAATTATGTATGCATCTTTGTGTGGGCATATGCATATTAGTATATGCATATGCAGGTGCCCACAGTGGCCAGAGATGTTGGCTTTCCCTGGAAATGGAGTCACGGGTGGTTGAGAAATGGCCTACTTGGAACCTATCTTAATTCTGTTTAAGAGCAGTGCTTGTTCTTAACTGCTGAGCCATCTCTCCAGATCCCGTGATTGTCTTGTATTAAAAGCACATATCCACTTTAATTAGAGCAATAGAATATGTTTTCTTGTTCTTTTTTAAAATTACATTTATTTATGGAGTGTGTTATGGTGTATGTGTGGAGAAGATAACTTGTAGAATTAGTTCTTCCCTTTTTCTACGTGGGTCCGAGTCATCAGCCATGGAGACAAGAGTTCTTAGTTACTCAATCATTTCGTCAGTCCCTATTTCTTTCTTTTTAAAGGTTTAGGATGCCTCTGGTCAAGGCCACATCTGTTTGCTTGGCAGAGCAAAGTCTTCTGCTTAGCTGGCTGCTCTTCCTGTTGGAATGCTGGATCCTCCTTTGTTCACAGTCAGTGAAAGGGGCTTCAGAGTGTCTCTACCAGGCTCTGGCTAACCTCTTGTTTTTTATATTTTCAGGTGCTGGCAAAACCCCAACCCTAGGAGGTGGCTTCCATGTGAACTTGGGAAAGGAGTCAAGAGCACAGACCCTACAGAATGGTATTGCCCACTTCAATGTTGCTGGCCATGGGGTGGGACAGGAGAGGGAGATGGGACAAGATCCTGGGGTGAGGTAAGAGCAGAATGGTCCTCAGTTGTTGCTTCTGCTCTGGAGTGCTCTATCCCATGCTTTACCCTGTGGCCTGCTACTTTTTGCCATCCTCGCAGCCCTGGGCCTGTAGCTCTCTGGGAGGAATAAGTGTGCTTCTTCTTCTAGGCATTCTGCAGATCTTGCTAGGCCCCCTCAGTGAAGGGTCCCCAGATGGTGCCAGTCTATAGCTATTTGTTCCTGGTCTCCTGGAGATAGACATAAAACCAGCAAGTTTATCGCCATTTGACCTGGCAGAAGTGACATTTCATTGTTTTATAAATCAGTTCAGCACAAAGAAGAGAAATATCTGTCCTTTTGCTTTGCTTGGTTTTAATTAGGTTGTTTGCTTTTATTGAATTGAAAAAGTTCTTTATATATTTTAGCTATAATGTTTATTTTTATTTTATTTTTTATTTTTGAGACAGAGTCTCTATGTAGCCATAGCTGTCCTGGAACTCTCTATGTAGACCAGACTGGCCTTGAACTCACAAAGATCTGCTTATCTCTGCCTCCCAAGTTCTGAGATTAAGGGCATACACCAATATAGCTGGTTTTAGCTACAAGCCTTAAACGCACACACACACACACACACACACACACACACTTACTTTGTATTTATTTATGTATGTGTGCCTACTATGGCACATTTATGGACAACTTGCAGTAGATGGTTCTCTCCACTATGTGAGTTCTGGGGATTGAACTCAGATCATCCATCTTGGCAGCAAGTAGCTTTACCCATTGAGCCATCTTCCTAAGAGTCTTTTACCAGATATATGTTATAGAAAAATTTCTCCTGTTCCATGGGCTGTCTTTTTACAACTTTTCTTTTTCTCTTTACTTGATGGTATAAAGTAAAAGAAGATTTATTTTAAAATGTATATGTTTGTTTTATTTGCATGTATGTATGTGCACCATGCATGTGTCTGGTGCTCTGGAAGGTCAGAAGAAGGTTTCAGATCTGAAACTGGAGTTAAAGATGGTTGTGAGCCAAGATGTAAGTGCTAGGAACTGAACCTAGGTCTTCTGCAAGAGCAGTAAACAGCTGAGCCATCTCTCCAGCTCCTTGTTTTTTCATTCTGATGTTGTTCAGTTTATCTTATGCCTTATCTGGTCATTCACTGATTCTTGGGGGAGCTGGGGAGACAGCTCAGTGGATAAAATGTTTGCTGTGCAGATATGAAATCCCGAGCTAGGGTCTCTAGTTGAGCATATAAAAAGCTGAGCATGGTGATGTGAACATGTCATTCGGCACTGAAGAAACAGAGACAGTTAGAATCTAGGACCTCAGTGGACAGCCAGTCTAGCCAAAATGGGAAGCTCCAGGTTTAGTGAGAGACTCTATCTCAAAAAGATAAGGAGCTGAGTAATAGAGGACTCACCCAGTGTCTACCTCTGGCCTCCACAGATGTGGTCATGGGTGTGCATGTGCATGTACACACACCCAAACTGATGCTTATATCTTCTGTTGTCTGGGGTTGACCATCTGGGTTGCCTGTTGTGTTTTGGGGTTGTTTCTTGTAAGAGACTGACTGGATCCAGCTTCCATTTTATGTGTGTATATCCAGTGTTTCTGTGGCAAAGACTATATTTTCCTAGTTGTCACCCTCCCTCATTGAGAATCATTTCTCGGTCCTCTGTTCTGTTCTGCTGGGCTGTATGTGTTATGCTCTTGTTTGAATAATAGCTTTGTGGTGAATTTGAAATTGGGAGGTGTATATACTTCTTAGAATTCTTTCTTAGGAGTGCTGTGTTGATTATTCTGAGTCTCTTGAATTGATCTATGCTGCTTCTTTCTTTCCTACCTTCTTCTCTTTTTTGAGACAGAGTCTGTTTTTCTTCCTAAGTTGTTCTGTAAGTTATATATTTAGAAGTTTATAAGTCTATAAAGACTCAGTAGTCAAATATTGGGGTGAAAACCTTATAGATCAAAGAAGCAGTGGAGGAGTGGCCAGCTGACCTTTCCTTCATACTTCCTAGACCAAAAGGGATGAAGAAAAGCCAGTGAATCGCCAAGTTCCTTCCTGTTCCTTCCTATGCCTCACTGTCTGTGTTCTGGTTCCTCATACCTGGCCTAGGCTGGTCTTGAAATTGTGATCCTCTTGCCTTAATTTCCTAAGTAGATAAAATTACACGTCTACACTAACAGGCTTTGCTCAAATCTTAAAGGTGCTCTAGTGATACTTAATTTTAAATTGAAAGTTGTGACTGAGGTTCATTCTGCATTCTATCCCAGGGCGGCGCCACATCCACCACTTGGGAAGCCAGCTGCAGCTGAACCAGCACTGCCTGGACACAGCCTTCAACTTCTTCAAGATGGCTGTAAGCAAGCATCTGACCCGAGGACGGAAAATGGCCCACGTGATTGCTGCCTGCCTCTACTTGGTTTGCCGAACTGAAGGCACGCCTCGTATCCTTTGTTGTGGAAGCCCCATCTTGGTTCTTGGGTGATTACTTAAATGTTGACTTAGGAGTTGCAGGAATTTGGTGTTGGTGTTACCAACAGTTCCTTTATTGGATGTCTGGTCCTAACTAATGTCTGATGCAGGGCTTTCTCTCTAAGCTGCTGTCTTAATTAGGATTTCTATTGCTGTGAAGAGACACCATAACTACAATAACTCTTATAATAGAAAACATTTAATTGGGGATGGCTTACAGGTTCAGAGGTTTAGTCTATTACCATCATGGCAGGGAGCTTGGTGGCACACAGGCAGACATGGTGCTGGAAAGGTAGCTGGGAGTTCTATATCTGGACTGGTAGGCAGCAGGAAGAGAGAGTCACACTGGACCTGGCCTGAGCTTCTGAAACTCAAATCCCACCCCCAGTGACATACTTCTTCCAGCAAGGCCACACCTCCAATAATGCCACTCCATCAATCTATGGGGGCCATCTTAATTCAAACCACCTCAGCTGTCAAGGTGGGTGTAGTCAGGCTAGTCTGTTAAGTCCCTGCCCCTTTTGGATGGCAGAGGAGGACAGCTCATGACCTCTGGCTTTCCCCTCCCTTTGCAGCTTTGTTTCTCCAGACACCCAGCACTAAGCTCTGTAGGCAGCACATATGTCAGGAATTCCATCTTTTGTCCTGCAGAATCTTCTATCAGTATCTCCCAGCTTCCTCTGGTACCATCTGCTACACATTCCTATCGTATATATGTGCTGCGTACAGTTTCTTCTCTCCGTCATTTCAGGAACTTGGTCTGCTGCTGTCTCACTGAGCACCAGGCATCTTCTCTCCAGTAGATCCCTCCCTTTGGCCACCGCCCACTTTGAACTTGTTAGGTCACTTGTTTTCTACCTGTTTCTATTTGGCTTACTCTGCCTGCCACACCAGGCTTTTAAATACCTTTGTGTCCTTTCCATCCATCTACTTGCTCACCCTTTTGGTATGAGCTAGTTCCTAGATGTCGTCTTTTGTTTTGACGGCGGGGCATGTGCTGCAGTGCGCATGCGGGGCATGTGCTGCAGTGCGCATGCGGGGCATTGCTGCAATGCGCATGTGGTGGGGCATGTGCTGCAATGCGCATGTGGTGGGGCATGTGCTGCAGTGCGTATGCGGGGCATTGCTGCAGTGCGCATGTGGGGGCATGTGCTGCAGTGCGCATGCGGGGCATGTGCTGCAGTGCGCATGCGGGGCATGTGCTGCAGTGCGCATGCGGGGCATGTGCTGCAGTGCGCATGCGGGGGCATGTGCTGCAGTGCGCATGCGGGGGCATGTGCTGCAGTGCGCATGCGGGGGCATGTGCTGCAGTGCGCATGCGGGGGCATGTGCTGCAGTGCGCATGCGGGGGCATGTGCTGCAGTGCGTATGCGGGGGCATGTGCTGCAGTGCATGTGGGGCATGTGCTGCAGTGCGTATGCGGGCCCTGGTAAGAGTCAGTTTTCTTCTACCTTGTGAGCCCGAGGGTCAGGGTCCGGTTCTCGGGTTTGGTGGCAAGCACCCTTGCCCACTGAGTTTCTCCCTGGCCTCTTCACTTCATTTAAAAAAAAAATATTTATTTATTTATTATGTTCACAGAAGAGGGCGCCAGATCTCATTACAGATGATTGTGAGCTACCATGTGGTTGCTGGGAATTGAACTCAGGACCTTTTCAAGAGCAGTCGGTGCTCTTCACCTCTGAGCCACCTCTCCAGCCCTTCACTTCATTTTTTGAGATAGGATCTTTCACTGAAGCTACTTTTCCCTCTGCACTTTGCTCTGTAGAGTAGCAGATGACCTCAGGAGTAGAAGAGCAGTGGTGCCTGGCTTTCCTAGTTCAGCTGGCACAGCTGTCCTTGGCAGGAGGGAGAACTCTATCAGACTGTGAGCAGGTGATTAAACTGTGTTTGGGCTGCTGTCCCCTGAGCCATCAGGATGCTAGGCTGCACAGATGTACTTAGAAGCTTAGAACTTAAAGTGGGAGAGTAACTGCCCTGTCAAGTGACTGCGTCGAGTCATCTTTAAGACCATCTCCAAAGGTCTGAACACAGAGTAGGCTCCTGTGGCTTCCTCCTGAGTCCTGTACCCCTCTTCAGTAGTTGGGAGAGGCAAGACAAGTATCAGAAGTGTGTCTGATTGGGAATTGACTCATTGTTTGCCACACCACTCCTGCCAAGGCACAGACCATAGGATGGAGCCGGCAGAAGCAGGACTTGGCATCTCTGGATCTGGTGGGAGGAGGCTCAGTCATCAAGGCAGAGACTTTGAGGAGACATGTTGGCAGCGCCACGCTATACACATTAGGATAATGTTGATATGTCATTGTCTGAGATATGCCACACACAGAGAAACTTGCGGGCACAGGTGGTTGCTGGAGTGGTGAGAGGCCAGTCCTTCCATAGAGATGGACTAAGGAAGCCCATCAGCGGGTCCCGAGTCATTAGTCACCATCCAGAGCATCTGTTCTGTTGGGCTTTGAAGCCAGTTAGTATCCATAGATAGTGTCCTGAGGACTGGGTTCTCGTGGAACCTCTTCTTGGTTGCTGGGGCTGCCTGAGGCCTGGGGAAGCTCAAGCTATTCCAGGCTCTGTTCAGTCCATGTATTTAGCCTAGGCAGCTATGAAGAATGCCCTCAGCCCCTCAAGCTCCTGTTTCAGGAAGACAGATATGAAAGCTCTGATCTGTGAGCCTACTTCTCTTTCATGGTCCTAGTGCAGGGCCCAGGACAGTATGCACTGGAGCTTCTGTCAAGTCTGTGTCTTCCTAGTGAGGAGTCTGCACTGTGCTGCACCAGGAGCTCCAGGCCCTAACTGTGTGGGTTTTAATCCTGCCTCTGCCCCAGAGTTTGATAACCTTCCTTCTTAGTCTGTTAACTTTTCAGGGAAATGGGGAAGGGAAAACCTCCACGTCATCATGTTGCCAGAGAGCAAGCCTCAGGAGTCTGTAGCCAGCAGGTATCAGTTCTGTGTAGACAAGGGTCAGTGCTGTACAGAAAGCAGTGTCAGTGTGGACAGTGTGCACCTGTGTATATAGAGAACAAGCTGCAGCCTTCTATAGACAGCAGATATTAGTATGTAGACCACAGGTTTCAGGATTGTGTAGAGAACAGAATGCAAATGTCATTCAGACAGCAGGTGTCGGTGTTATACAGACAGTGGGCATCAGTACTGTGTAGACGGCAGACACCGGAGGTGTTAGTCGGCAGTAGGTGCAGAGCCCTGTGGGGTGGCTCATCCTGGTTGTAGACAGGGAGTTCAGGATGGCTTGCTGCATTCTCAGTGCCTTGCCTGATGGAGCATCCTGAGAGTTCCTGCTCTAGAGGTGCTGTGGCTGGGCTGAGAAGAAACTTATTGGATAGTACTGTCCAGGGAACAGTCAGTTAGAGCAAGAAGGTCCAGGAGATGTGAGAAGTGGCCTATGGTGAGTGTGAGGCCAATGTTTCTTCATTTCTTGGGGTCCTGTAATGGCGGTGTTAGTTGGGTGATTTTTCCCCCGAACCATTCATCTGCTGACTGTTACGGACGCAGATCTTTTTCAGATTGCATATAGAATGGCCGTTTCTGTCTTTGGATAGCTATAGGAACATTTCATATGTGAGGCTGTATAAACAAATTTCATAGCTGGGCCTGGAGATACAGGCTTGTAATCCCAACTTCATGAGAGTCTGAGGCAAGAGAATCTCAAGTTCAAGGTCAGCCTGGACTTTAGCATGTTCAAGTTCAGTAGTCTGGGTGTCTTAATTAGGGTTTCGTTTGCTGTGACCAAACACCATGACCAGAAAGCAAGTTGGGGAGCAAAGGGTTTACTTGGCTTACACTTCAGCACTGCTGTTCATCTCTGAAGGAAGAAGTGAGGACAGGAGCTCACACAGGGCAGGGTTCTAGAGGCTGAGACCATGGAGGGGTGCTGCTTACTGGCTTGCTTTCTGTGGCTTGCTTAGCCTACATTCTTACAGAACTCAGGACCAACAGCCTAAGGATGGCACTACCCACCATGAGCTAGGCCCTCCCCTATTGATCAGCCTTACAGCTGGATCTCAAGAAGGCATTTCCTCAGCTGAGGCTCCTTCCTCTCTGATGACTCTAGCTTGTGTCAAGTTGATCCACAAAACCAGACAGTACACAGGATAACTTGAACCCTGCCTATAGCTCAAACGTGAAAAGATAGGGGATAGGCTAGGGATTTATCTTAGTGGTAGAAAGCTGTATGTGCCAAGTCCTAGGTTCAAGCCTCCATGCTGAAAGGAAGAAAAAAATAAATTCCAGGGGTTGGGCATTTAGCTCAGTGGTAGAGTGCTTGCTTAGCAAGCACAAGGCCCTGGGTTCGGCCCTAAGCTCTGGGGGGGGGGGGGGGAGAATATATCAAATTAATAAATTCCATGATTGCTCTAGTTCTGCTTCATTTAAATCTCTAAACTTTAACCCTTTCGTGAGTCTCAATTTAAATCAGATCTTGTCTGCAAATGTTCTTCCATGAGGCTCAGCCAGTCAGATGTTGTGATTGGCCATTAGCCTGCTCTGTTTACAGAGAAACTGATCCTGACCTCTGGCATTGACTGCACTGGGGCCAAGTTGGTATAGTTGGCATTTCCAGACTTTGTCAAAGCTATGGATGGCCTGAGGGAGTCCCACAGGCCTTTTCCAGCCCTCCAGAAAGTCCAGCCTCTAGTGGCTTTTCATTGCCACTCTTTGCTGTGTTTGTTTCTCGTTAACAAGCTAGAGGCTTGCTGAACACAAGGACCACCTGTCAGAATATGGTAGCGCTCAGATGGGGTCACAAAGTGGTCCTACCCCTTGGAATTTGGGGTTCTTGTATGCCCATGGCTTTGGTCAGACCTTGACTTTTCTCTTGACCTGTGAAACTCCAGCACCCGTGTTAGAAGCAAAGGCTTATCAAAGGAGGATACAGTACCTGTAGTCATTATTCGGAGGACCTGCATATATACTTCCTACCAGCTGGGTGATTTTTCATATCAAGGAAAGCAGTCACTTTGGTTGATAGTTGAGTTCTGGTCTCCTTTAAAATTACTTAAAATTTCCATCATAGCTTTCTTGTGAATGGTTTTCAAACACCACAGTTGAAGTAATTGTATTATCCCATGAACAGCCACCTTCTCCTTCCATCAGCTTTCTGTCCCTTGGTGTCTTGTTTGGACACGGTTCAAAGCCAGCTGTAGGGCTCTGCCCACTCCACTGCCCCAGTCTTGCAGAAAAACAAGATTAGGTCTGGAGGTAAAATTGACATAAAACAAAATGCATAGGTCTTCCTTTACTACTTTGTAAGTTCTGAGAAATTTATACACCTTTTTGTCTGCCAACACCCCTTCAGTTAGACCCTGCCCCTCCAGCCCCCCAAGGCTGCCATCATTCTTCTGTCCTTCAACTGTAGACTTGCTATCTTACTTTGGGATGTACTTTAAATATAGGTACACAGCCTAAGTTCTTTGCTCCAAGCTTTTTGTCACTTGGAAACCCTTGTATTTGTTATGTTGCTTCCCTGCTATAGTCACTGTGTGTGTAAGACAGTGTTTAGCCTTCTGTTGATGGATCCCAGGGTTGGTCCCAGTATGAGGCCATTTTGAATGAAATTGCTGTAAGCATGCTTATGCACGTCTTGTTTATCTTAGGTAAATGCATCAGACTGGAATAGCTGGGTTAGAGGTGGCCCTGTACTTTGTCTTATAAGAAACCTGCTAGCATTTGGTGGTAGGAGTGCCCTGGGTGAGTTTTTATGACCCCTCATGAAGTAGGATTCTTTTTGCTTTTCCTTTTTTTTTTTTTTTTTTTTTTTTGAGACAGGGTTTCTCTGTAGCTTTGGAGGCTGTCCTGGAACTCGCTTTGTAGACCAGGCTGGCCTCGAACTCACAGAGATCCACCTGCCTCTGCCTCCTGAGTGCTGGGATTACAGGCGTGCGCCACCACCACCCAGCATAGTAGGATTCTTTTCATGTGTGCATGAGCTGTTTATCTCTTTGTGAAGTTTTGCTCACAAGTTTTGCCCATGTTTTGGTATCTATTTTATTATCCTTATAAAATTATGTATATTTTAAAAATCTGTTATCTATCTCTGTGTGTATACACAGGCATGTATGTGTTACATGGACATTGTGGAGTTCAGAGGACAACTTTTCAGAAGTCACTTCCCTTCTTTCACTTCTTGGGGGTTCCTAAGGTCACACTCAGGTTTTCAGGCTTGCACATGTCTTTACCAGCTGAGCCATCTAAACCCCACCTTTCCCCTTCTTGAGATGGCCTGTCTCTCCCAGGCTGGCCCTGAACTAGAGTTTAATTGATCTTGCTTCAGACTCTTAGGTGTTGGAACTATAGGTGACAATCACCTTCCTTTGCTTTTCAATTTTTGTTTTTGTTTGTCTGAGACAGGGTCTCTAGGTAGCCTTGACTGTCCTGGGTTTATGTAGACCAAGCTGGTCTTGAACTCACAGAGGTCCACCTACCTCTACCTCCCACATGCTAGGATTAAAGGCATGCACTACCATGTGTGGCCTGTTTATTAATTTTTATTTTATTGGGATTTATTTTCATTATGTGTATTCTGCCTGCATATATGTCTGTGCACCATATGCATGCAGTGCATGGAAACCAAAAGAGGGTGTTAGATTCCCTGGAACCTGAGTTATATAGGTGGTTGGTAGCTGCCATGTGGGTATTGGGAATTGAACCCAGGTCCTCTGGAAGAACAGCAGGTGCTCTTAACTACTGAGACAGCGATCTAGCCCCAGCTTATTTTTAAATAGAATTTCTAGGGTAAGTTTTAGACTTTGCACAAAAATTCTGTAGAAAGTACCGAGTCCCTCATTTTGTTTCTCAGCTGCCGTTCTCCAGATCAGTGTGGTATGGGGAGTATTCTTTTTGATACAAGGACTTGCTATTTAGCCTAGAGTACCCTCTAACTCACATCCTCCTGACCCAGCCTTTATCACTCCACCTATTCCTTTATGGCATGGTCTGTCCTTGAGCCTGGGGCTTCATTTTCTTAGCTATGCTGGAAACCAGCAAGCACCAGGAATCTTCCCGTCTCTGCTGCCATTGGATCTACTTTACAGATGTGTGGGATACCTGTGTGTTACATTGATGCTGGAGTCACAATTGTGTAGCAAGGGTTCTTCTCTTCTTTTTCTAGTTTGGTTTTTCAAGACAGTCTTGCTATGTAGCTCTGGCTGTCCTGGAACTTACTCTATAGACCAGACTGGCCTTGAACTCACAGAGATGTGCTTTCCTCTGCCTCCTGAGTGCAAGTGCTCTTAGCCACTGAGCCATCTCTGCAGCCTGTATAATTTTTTAATGTGCACACTACTGATGGACGCAGTGCCTTGTACATGTTAAGCAGTTTACCCCTGTGCTATACCTGTAGCCAGTTGCTTAACTTCACTGGCAAGTGACCTGTTTTTTATTTTGTCTATGTGGCATCTGAGTTTGGACTCATTTGAGAGCTATTCTTGGTGCTGTTTACTGTCATACTTAGGCAAGGATAGGTCACATCAGAGCCCCACTGGCAATGTTCGGTAGGTACTCACTGCCTTGCTGTAACCTGTGTCTGTCCCCTAGGAGTTGCCCTGCTGACTCTGAGAATGGTGACTTGAAGGTCCCCAGTTTGTGCCTAAGAAATAGAGCTGAAGTGTGGTGGTCCATCCTATGCTTTCTCTGGACAGTAAACACCTGAAGCCCCCATTTCTGGTCTCACACTCCCTCTTGTAGCTCTCTATCCTTAAAATCGATCCCCAGAGGAGACACAGGGACTGGTTAGGTTCCACCAGGGCCTTTTCCTCTCTGGTCAGATGATGAGCTTGGATCTGACAGATGAGGTCCAGCTGCCTGGGTGTGCAGCCCTGGTAGCCTCCAAGCAAACACTCCTTAACTCTGGCTGCAGACATGCTCCTCGACCTCAGTGACCTGCTCCAGGTAGATCACCTTCCTTAACTCTTTCTGCCCTGAGGGCATTATAGGGCCATAGCCTGTGTGCTTCTACAAACCTGGAGACCAGGTTGGGGATTTAGCTCAGTAGTAGAACGCTTGCCTGGCAAGCACGAGGCCCTGGATTCGATCCTCAGCTCAAAAAAAACAAAAAAACAAAACAAATCTGGAAACCAATCTGTACTGCTTGCTGTAGTATGCAGCCTTTGTGTTCAGGGTGGTGAAGCTTGTGTGGCCAGAGCTTGGGGCCTCAGTAGGAGAGGGCAGCTCACAGCCACAGTATTAGGGCCTAGTGGCTCAGCCTTAGAATCACTTGAGAGACCTTTGTAAAATTTAGTCTAAGGCAAAGAAGATTCTTTTTTTAAAGAGAATATTGGACCCCATTGCATGCATTTCAAACTCTGGGAAACCCTCATAAGTACAGTCTATTTAGAGTAAATAGTTCTCTGGATTCAGATAAAGTGGTTTTGTTGTGTTGCTTGTTTCTGTTTTTAAGACCAGGTCTCATGTAGCCCTAGGGAGCCTGGATCTGCCTGCCTCTGTGTCTGCAGTGCTGGGGTTAAAGGCGGGCATGTGGCACAGTGTCCAGTGCACTGTTCACCTCTAAGAAACTGAACATCTTTTTTGGGGGGGGGTGTTCAAGACAGGGTTTCTCTGTGTAGCTTTGTGCCTTTCCTGGATCTCGCTTGGTAGACCAGGCTGGCCTGGAACTCACAGAGATCCGCCTGCCTCTGCCTCCCGAGTGCTGGGATTACAGGCGTACGCCACCACCCGGCAGTAACTGAACATCTTGAGAAGATGCACCTAGGCACCTTCAAAGGCAGCGAAGGAGAGAGGGACATGGAGACTGCACTGTTGCCCCACTGACATACTGTGTGTGGTGGTGGCTGGGTCGGAGACTAACGGAAGTCCCCAGGCCATTCCCTGAGAGCCACAGTGACATTAAGGACCAGGAAGTAGAATGAATGCCCACAAGTTCACCCTGAATGGAAACCCCGATCAGGAAACCCCGAGGGGTCCTGAGAGCCCATAGCCCAGGCAGGCTACTGCTCCTGGTTGCTCCTGACTCAGTGTCCCCAGAGACTAACAGTTAGACTCCAGTCAGATGGTGCCTTGTATTTTTGTCCTCCTGACTCAGTGTCCCCAGAGACTAACAGTTAGACTCCAGTCACATGGTGCCTTGTATTTTTGTCCTCCCAGCTGTCTTTATAAATGGCGTCTCTCAGAAGCTATTGCTGGAATATTCTTTTGGTCAGGCTAAAAATAACCTGTTGGAATTGCAATAATCCATTGACTCCACCTTTGAATGCATTGTACTCAGTTCAGAGCATGGCCACATGACTGTTTCCATCTGATTCCAGCCTCCTCGAAAAATTGGGGGCCAGGGCAGCGCCAGAAGTAGCTTGGACACCTCTTAGAGGAAAGCAGGTGTACCAGTCATCTTTGGCTTCACAGCTTTGGAAATGGGAAAACAGCCCAGCCTGTCAGGATAGAAGGTGGCATGCCACCAGCAAGTCTGGCCAGCTGTGTAGTCTGGGTGGCTACAGACTACTCTTCTTGGTAGGGCTATGCTGGTAAAATGGAGTGTGAGGGGCATGCAGGGGAGGACCATACAAGGCTGTCCCTGCCCCAGAACATCACAGTATGTTCTTTGGTTTCTTTTAAGATCTCCCTGGGGCCAGGCCTTGCCTGACCTTCAGACAAGACACTCTTGCTCCTACCTGGGTGGGCTCATGCCCATGTCAGTGAAGGCCTCTGGTGGGGCTGGCTGCTTTGAAGAAAGGGGTCAACGAGTAGGATTGGCAGAGAGCCTGAAGTGAAAGCCTCACTTTTTCCTGATTCACATGAATGCCAGTGGCAGACAGACAGCCATCAGCCACAAGCATAGCAGAATGGATTGTCAATGTGATGATATCTAACAGTCCCTACCAATATTAGTGTGCCTAGAAGCCAGGTACAGTGGTACACACTTGTAGTCCCAGATGCTTAAAAACTATCTCTAGAAAGTATTCTTTAAATTAATTTTTTTCATTGAGATTTATTTGTATGAGCATTTGCCTACATGTATGTGTATGAACCACCTGTGTCCCTGGTACCCATAGAGGCCAAAAGAGAGTGGAACTGGAGTTAGAAATGGTTGTGAGCCACCATGTTGGTGCTGGGAACCAGACCCCAGGCCTCTGCATGAGAAGCAGGAGCTCTGTACCACTGAGCTGTTTCTCCATCCCCTGGAAAATGTTAAAACTTTGGATTTACACTTGAAGTCTATTCATTCTCATCATCAGACATATCCATCTGGAACCCAAGGTTAAGATAGTGAAGGATTTTGAGGTGGGTAGATGGAGGTCAAGGCCAGCTTTGGCCATACCACTGGAGTGGAGACCTGGATGTCTATGGGAACCTGAAAGGATGCTGCAGGAGCAGAGTACTCCTATAAGAGCACACTTGCATACTTGAACACAGACTACATACCATATGACCTGTGCATATGCTTACATCACATAATCCCATGTTTCCATACATACATGAATACTCACATAGGGCATATAGTCATGCACACCATAGTTTTGTAGATGACCCTTGAAACTGCAGACAGGTAGAATTACTTCAGAAAGTGCACTTTGACCCACCAGTTCTTGTGAAGGCCTCAGGAAGATACTTGTGTCCAGCCAGGGTGGAAGGTAACCAGCCCACTGCTGATTGGCCATGGCAGCTGAACCTGGCCTTCTCAATTGCATTGACACACCAAGTTGACAAGTCACAAACTCTCTCCTTCTGGTCCTTCATGTAATGAAGACCCCATTTTGTATCATCCCTTAGACTTTGTCTCTTGACATATGTCAACATCTAGGGGGTATTACCTTCATGCCAAAAAAGGGGGCTTAGAGGTCCCACAGGCTAGGCTTGATTAGGTGAGGGGGTTCTTTGAGGAGGCCAGAGGGAGAAGGCTAGACTAGTCATATCTGTAAGGCCCAGGAGTCCCAGAAATGGCCTTGCATGAGTGCAGTGGGGTTTTCAGGTAGCTGAGGATGGGAGGAGCCTCTAGGGTTGGGGCAAGCCTGAGTCTCCCAGGCTAACCCATACACTGCTGCACTGATACTGAGCTGCAGGTTAGGGGTTCTGAACACTGGCTAAACCTTTGCTTTCCTAACAACTGACAGTACTCCTGTCACTCCAACCCTTGGCACAGCCTTCCCAGGCTGGACTTATTCCCACTGCTTACCTCCTCTGGCCAAGAAGAGCTATGGCAGGTGGCCAGCAAGCTGCATGGCAGATAAGGACTTGAGGGTAGTGGAGGAAACAATTGGGATTGCAGCAAGTCAACAGAGCTCTATGGGACTGTAAGGTAGAGGAAGAGTGGCCACTGTGTTGTGTACCAGTCCTGTGTTGATTCAAAATTAGGCATAACTCTGTACTGTGTTACCGTACTCTAGTGTGTACCCTCACAGAACTTTTCTAAGCAACCACTGACAAGATTAGGGGAGTCTAGGCAGCCAAATGGGAAGAAGGTTGGCCCTCCTGGTGTGGAGACCAGCAGAAAGTCATGGAGTGGATTTTCCACAGTCCAGCAGGGGGCTCTGGCAATGGTTTTTTGAAGATTGTACAGTGAAACAGGCACTTTAAGAAAACAACAGCTGAGCAGGGTGTGGTGGTGTTTGCATTTACCCAGCACTCCAGAGGCAGAGGCAGGCGGATCTCTGAGTTTGAGGCCAGCCTGGTCCACAGAGCAAGTTCCAGGACAGCCAGGGCTACACAGAGAGACCCTGTCTGAAAAACAAAACAAAACAACAAAAATTATTAAAAAAGAAAAAGCAGCAAATGTTTCCTTGAATAGCAGTTCATTCCTAGTTGTGTTCTTTTTGTCACAGGTGAATGTGTACGTGCTGGGGAAGACATTCCTGCTCTTGGCGAGGGAGCTCTGCATCAACGCACCAGCTATAGGTAGGCTGACTCAGATAATACCACCTCTGGAGACTAACATGCTAAGATGCTCAGAGTAGAGGGATGTCAGGTCAAAGTAGAGCCCTAAAGGTAAGAAATATTTCCTAAAATTTGTGGGAAATACAGCCAATAGGGTTTTATTTCTGGTGCAGACTTAGAAGGGTTCTCACCAATGCCTGTCAAATGTGGCTCAGGACCAAAGGGAAGAGTATAATGCTTTATGCTGGGAACCTAGCAGATACCTTGAGAAAGGCAGGGGCCTCCTAACACTTGAGGGAGGAAGTTCCAGAAACAGGTGCCCTCTAGCCATGGCCCTTCCCATATGCAGGGATAGGGTTTTTATGGTTTCTGAATTATCAACTCACTAGGGGCTAGAGCAGAGGATCTGGGAGGATAGAGAGGAATCCCAACAGGGCCAGGCTTCTGGTGTTAGGCACACTGGGCTAGAGTACATACTCTCTCTCCAGAGACCACTGCCTTTGTGCTGCTGGGCCTTTGAAGGTCAGATGCTTTTCCAGGACAAAACAACTGCAAGAGAGGATAGAGGCCTGGACTTATGGATCCTTGTTTACCCACATAACACCCTACAGCAGGCAGCACAGCACACAGACAGCCCACTCCTTACATCTGACCCCACAACCACACCGGGCAGCGGCGCACACCTTTAATCTCAGCACTCGGGAGGCAGAGCCAGGAGGATCTCTGTGAGTTCGAGGCCAGCCTGGTCTACAGCGAGAGATCCAAGACAGGCACCAAAATTACAGAGAGAAACCCTGTCTCATAAAAAACCAAAACCAAACACAATCACCCAGACGTGTCCTTCTGCAGAATGCTAGCTACAGCCCTTGAGAGGAAGACCGCGCAGACGCCTCACAGGCATAGATGAGATAGGGCTTGGTTTTAACTGCTTTGTACTGCAGACTTCATACAGACAAGATGTTCTCAGTAGAATGAGAAAGAGAATGCTGTTAATAATTCCTACAGTTACTTATCTACAAGTGGCTCTTGTTCTGTTAAAACCTTTATTATGAAAATTCACTTAAATAGGATGGAACTATTTTAAGTGACTTTTCAGCAACTTGTGGCTTGAATAGAAGGCCTCAAGGTAGGCTGGAGCCACTTCGAATCCGAAAGAATGGGAGGAAAATCCAAGGGTCCTGAAGCTTGGGTGTCACTGGGCAGGGACCTGGGACTACCTTGGACCCAAGTCTGTCCTCCATCTGTGGAATACCATCTCGGGTCAGGGGACATCTGCAATTCAGTTCCTAGGCTGTGGCTGTAAAGAGAAGTCATCTGTTTCAGACTCGGGCTGATAGAGTAAGCCAAGCCTTTAATGGTGTCAGTAAGGCAGTAGGCAGTGTCCTGCACCTCCACTGCACTTACTGGGTAGACTCCATGGAGGAAGAGCCTGGTGGCAAGTCCACCCCAACCCCTACACCTTAGGCATAGAAGATGAGCTCTGGAATCTGTCCACCCTGGACTCCAGTCCCGTTGGTACTGTCTGAGGAGCACTGGAACTGGAAGGCTACCTTTCCACACTGCACTTCTGTCATCCCTTCCTGCCCAAAGTAGCTGAGCTCACTGCCGTCCAGGACAGCACTGGCTGTGTAGAAGGTGTCCTGCTCCACCTGGACTGGGTGCTCAAACCAGACTGGGAATGTGTTGCTGGATCCATCTGAAACGAACTTGGTGAGATTCTGAGCTAGGACCATCCCTAGCCGCTTGAGTTCAATCTTCACACTGTACTCGGCCTTCCCAGAACTGGACCCATAAAGGCCCAGTCCAGCAATGAACACCCTTCTGTCCACTGCAAACTGGATGCTGTCACAGCGCCCACGGTACCTCCACTGGTTACTTCGGTAGGCAGAGGACTGGAAGCGGTGGCACCTCTGTGGAGCGAGGCCTTTCCTCTTGGTCAGGGGGAAGTCAAGGAGGGGCTTCTTGGCAGCTGTGTACCAAAGGAAGATATTGTGGGTCTCCTCTAAGGTCAGGATGTCTGACTGGGCAGCACCGTTGGCAAACTCCTCTAGGGTCATAGTTGGAATTCGGACTAGATAGAGGGCACTTCCCAAAACATGCCTCTTGTTGTGAGGGGTGACAGGGAGACCCTGTCTCTTGCACTCTGCCTCAGCCCAGTTCAGGACCGCCTCGAAGACCACAGCCTCTTTGGTGTTGAGGGCCTCCCTGGTCACAATGATCTCCAGGGTCTGCCGATCAATTTCACAGAAGCCTTCTGACCTCAGAGCCATCTCAGCCTGTGCATCAATGACTTCCCAGCAGCGCTGGGTCAGTTCAGGTTCCTCAAACAGTCGGCTCTGGGATAGCAGGACACAGGCATTTTTGGCTTCCAGGCTTGTCTCCAGAAAGTTGACGCAGGCCTTGGCTAATGCAGGCACAATGTACTTCTTAGCAGCATACAGAGTGGCGAGTACTGTGTCTGCTTCCAGATCAATCTCATCGCTGTACATGTACCTGGGTAATAAGACAGGGACTCTTTTGGGGAGCTGCAAGGTCTGGCCTCAAAGAGGAGCTCATGGGCTCCCATGAACAACCTCTCAGATTATAGGAAACGTGTAGTGGACCACTGGAAGGTAACCTCCCCATCTTTCCAGCCCCAGAGTAGAGCACTTACTTTAACAAGACCAGGAAGGCAGCAGGCTCGACATCAGGAATGTGGATTTCTGACTTGACTTCCGCAAGGTCCCCATAGAACATGGCATAGAAGACGGAGCTGCCAACAGCCAAGACGTACTGTGGATGAAATAAAGTCACCTGAGCTACAGGGCTGTAAAGACGGTCCAGGGAGACTGCATTTAGCCAGGCCCGCCAGGGGACAGGGCTGTGCCCCTACCCACCTTGTGGGCGGGCACGCGCTTGGCTGCCCCCAGGGCTCCCACGATGAAGTGGACGTCAGCCATCAGCTCGTTGTTGAACATGAGCGCATTCCTGCAAGGGGGAGAGACACACGGGCTGGAACGGCGCGCGCCTGGGCTCTGGAGCCCGGGGGCGGGCGTCGGCTCACCTCTCGCGCAGCGTCGGGTGGAAGGACTGCCAGTTGGGGCTCTCGGGATTGTTGTTGTCTGGCGCGGGTGGCGCGGGCAAGGGCGGCAGCGGGGCGGGCGCCAGGCAGGGCGGGCAGCAAAGGCCGACCTTCCTGCCCACGGCCGCGCCCGCCGCGTTGCTGTTGGCGATGTCGGTGGCAGTAGCTGCGGAGGCGCCGGCGGGCGGGTACAGTTCTGCGGCCATCGTCGCTCCGGCCGGGGCCGCCTCCACACTGGTCGGCGCGGCGCAGCGCGCCTTCGCGCCGCGCCGGGGCCTGGGCAGCGGCTCTGCGAGCACCAGCAGGGAGGTTAGGCACTGAGCCACCCGCCCATGCAGGCAGGCCAGCGGCAGCAGCATGGAGCCACGCCGGCCCTGCCTGCCGCCCGCACCCCCGCACCCCCGCACCCCCGGAGCCCGCGGCCCGGCCGCAGGGGGCGCCGTCCCACCCGTACCCACTGAGGCGCCGGCGTCTCTCGTCACTGCGTCACGACGACGCGGCTCCTCCTCGCGCCGAGGCCCCGCCCCCCAGGAGGCTGCTGAGGCCCCGCCCGGTGACCAGGTTTGTCTGTGTTATAATTGCACCTTCTATCTCTTAGAAATGAGAACTTCTCAGCAGTTCAGCTTTTGTAAAGGAACCTGACACAGCTAGCTTTCTTCCATGGAAGAAATGAGTTCCGAAAGAAGGCTTGATCTCTCTATGACTGACTTTAACAGAACATAAAGTCAAGGGGAGTACGTGTTGTAGTGTATCAGAATTTTTTTCTTTTTAAAATTAGGACTTTATATGCCCCTTCAAACTCCCTATGTAGATCTTCCTTTATAAGTTGAGTATTCTACTGTGCTGCATTTTGTTTGCCAGTTCATCCAACTGATTGGTGAACACCCGAGTGGGTTACATATCCCAGCTGTTGTTACCTTAGTAGGGCAGTTATCCTTTCCAGATCCTAATTGTAATTCTTTGGGTCTTTACCTAGAATTGAGATGGTTGGAACAAATAGTCATTCTTCATTTACCTTTAAAAAATATTTTTATTTTGCCGGGTAGTGGTAGTGCACACCTTTAATCCCAGCACTCAGGAGGCAGAGGCAGGCAGATCTCTGTGAGTTTGAGGCCAGCCTGGGCTACAGAGCGAGTTCCAGGACGGGCTCCAAAGCTACACAGAGAAACCCTGTCTTGAAAAACCAAAACAAAACAAAATTTATTTTATTTTATGTGTGTGAATGTTTTGTTTGCATGTGTCTCTGTGTACCACATGTGTACCTGGTGTTTGTAAAGGGCAGAAGAGGGTGTTGGATCCCCTGGAACTGGAGATTTAGATGGTTGCAAATTGTGAGATGTGGTTACTGGGAACCGAGCCAGGTCTTCTGCCAGAGCAGTGAGCACTCTTATTATTTATTTATTTAATTTTAATTTTTTTTGTTTTGGTTTGGTTTTTCGAGACAGGGTTTCTCTGTGTAGCTCTGCACCTTTTTTCCTGGGACTCACTCTGTAGACCAGGCTGGCCTCCAACTCACAGAGATCCGCCTGCCTCAGCCTCCCGAGTGCTGGGATTAAAGGTGCGCCACCACTGCCCGGCACATTTTTTAAAAAAAAAATTTTTTTAAGATTTATTTATTTATTATGTATACAGAAGAGGGCGCCAGATCTCATTACAGATGGTTGTGAGCCACCATGTGGTTGCTGGGAATTGAACTCAGGACCTCTGGAAGAACAGTTGGTGCTCTTAACCTCTGAGCCATCTCTCCAGCCCTGTTGAGCAATTCTTTAAGTGTTTTTCTTTTCCCATTTTCTAATCAGTTTGCCTTTTCACTGCATTGAGCTCTTCAGGTAGTATGGCTGCTAACCCTCATCCTACTGGTTTGCAGATGTTTTCTCCCATTTTTGTAGCTGCCTTATCTATGTATAGACTCCTTTGCTATATAGAAACTGCAGTCTGAAGTTGTCCTGTTTGTCTATTTTTGCTTTTGTTGAGTCATTGTTAAGAACAATGTTATAGTGTCCCCCACGTTTCCTTTTAGGAAATCTGTACATCTTTGGGTCTGTTTGGTCGTAGTTCTACATGTGACAGTAAATCTTGTTTCCAGCCTGTGTGCTGAAGAGAGTGCCTTACACCTTGTATCATTTTAGTCATTCATCTGGCTCACTCCATAGATCAGGTTGACCTGAAACTCACAGGAATCCACCTGCCTCTGCTTTCTGGGTGCTGGAATTAAAGATGCGAACCACCATTCCTGGCCGGAGGACATTTTAAAAAATCAAGTCTGTTCACTGCCATATTCTCAAGGCTTGGAACATAATAATTTTATATAATTTATATATATACACACACACATATACATATATACTTAAAATTTTTCTTTTGTAGCCTGTGCATGCTTTTAATCCCAGCACTTGGAAGGCAGAGGCAGGCCAGTCTCTGTGTTCAAGGCCAGCCTGGTCTACAGAATGAGATTCAGGACAGCCAGGGTTACACAGAGAAACCCTGTCTCAAAAAAACATAAACAAACAAACAAACCTTTGGGGGCCCAAGGCTGCTGAACTTTTAATAAAGATAGCTGCTAGGATTCTCGACAATTGAGCACAACCTCAGAGCACTGGTACCCAACATAGCCAGGAGGTTTCTGTGGAATGTGGCTTGGATCTCTCTAGTCCCTCTGGGTTCCAGGCTGCTTAGGGGGTCTCCATTTTCACTGCCCTCTTAAACCCTCCCTAAGTCCTTCTGTTCCTTTTCTTTTCAAGAGATGGGGTCTCTTGTGTGTGTTTAGGGTGACCTCAAATTCTCGAATCTAAGTATCCTCCCCATCCATCTCCCAAGTAGCTCGGGTTACAGGTAGAAGCCAGTGTACTCAGCTTTCTTCCCTGAGTCTTTGTGTGAGCTGGACTGGATCCTTGTGTGTACAGTCTCATGGAGTCACTTGGTAAAGGTCAGTTTGCCCAGGAGGATGGCCTAGGTGTCAGTCAGCAGTTGATGCCCTTTCACTTCTCTGCCCTCCCTGCCATCTGGAAGATGAGGTGAACGGACTGATTCTCTCCCTCCCAGACTCTTGGGGAGCCACCCTGCTCTTCCTCCATTATTATCTGCTAGTGTTCTCTAAGCTGCCTGCTTCTCAGCCCTGAACATAAGTGGCTCTTTCTGTACAAGTCCCAAGATCTCCTAGGTAGTGCCTTTGCACCAGTGACATGGTAATAATGAACTGAATTCATCAAGTGACTTGGTTGTTCTTGCTGGCCCCATTCATGGGCTCCATAAATTTTTGATTGAAACTTGAGGACCTAGCAGAGTACCAGGCACTAAGGAGGAGAAGAAGCAACTGTGAATATATGTGCACCTGTGTGCCCACTGTGCTCATTTTGCAGGATGCTGAGCTGACATACCCAGGAAATCAAAGGGTGGTGTGTGTGAAGAGCCCACACCTGTCCAGGTCTTTGCTCTCATCACCCTCTGAGAGGAGGTGGAAGTTGTAGCCCCACCAATACCCTATGCCCAGAATTGCGCCCTGTGAAGACAGCAGTTCTCCTCTGGGTGTAGTAAAAACACAGCTAAGGGTCAAAGAGGCTGTGCTTCAGAGGAAGGGATGTCAGAGAGCCTGTGTACATGGAGAAGTGGGTAGAGTCACCCAATCGCAGGGTATTGCTTAGTGCTGTGTGTACATATATGCACACACACTAAGGTATTGTGTCTACCATGCAGACCCATGCTTATACATTCCACGCTTTGCTCATCTACTGGAATTTGGGGAGAAGAACCATGAGGTATCCATGACAGCCCTGAGGCTTCTGCAGAGAATGAAGAGGGATTGGATGCATACAGGCCGGCGCCCTTCTGGCCTCTGTGGAGCAGGTACAGTTTGAACTATATGGCCCCAGGATAATAGCTCAGTCTACCACTTGGTAGCAAATACATGTATGTGAGAGGGTAGCAGAAGTCAATTTTAGGGCCCCATGCATAGAGGTAAGTTGAGCCCTAGCCATCTGTCTTGAGCCTTCTGCGGTCAAGCCCACCTTACATGAGAGCTGTGTCCTGAAGTCAGGACCAACCTGACCCTCAGGCACTTGCTCCCTTGTTGACCTCTGCAGGGTCTGAGATGAGAGACAGGACTTCAGAGGATGAAATGACAGTTGGTAGCCCTAGTTCCACTCCACGATGTCCACTCATGGCAAGTTGTTGCTGTTCTCAGCATGGTTAGTGATGGCCTCTCATCTAAGACACTGAGTCCTGGCTAGCCCAGCAGCACACGTGTTCTGGTTGCAACTGTAAGGACCTTCAGGTGCTTTGACTGGCCTAGACCAAGAGTCTCCTGCTCAGGAAGAGCTCCAGGCCAGCAGGGGCCTGTTCCTTCTGTAGCATCCATCTTCCTACCTCTCTGCAATGTCAGGTACCACTTCTGCACCCAGTGGGATGAAGCTGCCTGAGTCTCTGCTTGTGTCTGGAATCTGCTTTCCACATTTACACTGCAGATTCTGGGCCGTCTTACTGTGGCTGTAATCCACACTTGTCAGATGGCATCTTTGGGCTTGTGCCCGCCTCTTCCAGCTTTACCACATTCTCAGAACCCTCTCCCCATCATAACATACATCACCTCAAAGCTAGTTTACATGCTTTGAGGGGTTGTAAGAAATTCTCGATTTTCTGTTTTCCTTGTGTTTAAAAGTAGAATGTAGCACAGCTTCAACTCAAAATAAGAATAGGACTGTCATTGCCATAGACTGCATTATAGGTCTGTTTATAGAGGCAAACCCTATTCCCTGTGGAACACTCAGCAGTTGTTCAGCTGGTCACTAGCAAGAGTCAGTTCTGTGTGCATCTCCTAATGATCTTACTTCTTTCCTAGCACTTTTGGTTGCAGCCAGGATGCATGATTTCCGGAGAACAGTCAAAGAAGTCATCAGTGTGGTCAAAGTGTGTGAGTCCACACTACGGAAGAGGTAAGCATTCTGGTTCACAGAGTGATGGCTACTGGGCCCATCTGTATACTGGAGCTGCTACTACCCTGAGTTACCCTGCCCTTTGGAAGTGCCTGGCTTCCCACCCTAATGCTTCCCGAGATTAGTAGATTGTAATTTATAGAGGCTCCTCATCCCACAGATTGGAAGCAGGCAGAAAAGCTGCTTTGGAACAGCACCTGAGGCCTCTTCATCCCATTTGGTTTGTTCCATTCTGGGCTTTGAGAGCCAAGTGACTCCTTGCTAGAGTTAGTTAAACCTCACCATGTCTGTCATGAGACACAGACTCTGTGCCCAGCTTTCAACAGGTAACTCCCAGCTCTGGATAGCCTGAGCATGATGAACAGGCCAAGGAATTGCTGGGAAACCTGTCATGGTTTCAACACTTGTTGTTTCTTTCTTTATTATGTATACAGCATGTATGACTGCAGGCCAGAAGAGGGCACCAGATCTCATTACAGAGAGCTGTGAGCCACCATGTGGTTGCTGGGAATTGAACTCAGGACCTCTGGAAGAGCAGTGAGTGCTCTTAACCTCTGAGCCATCTCTCCAGCCCCTTGTTGACCATTTCTACTGAGGGTATCTACTATAGTACCTTCTAGAAGCAAACTAGAAAATCATTTTAAGTACTTTGTATCTAATATCTTTAAAATTACTTTTTAAAAAGTTATTATTACATTTATTTATGTGTGTCTGTATGCACGTGCATGTACACATATGCCACTGCACACAAGGGTGAGGTCAGAGGACAGATAGTGTTGGGGAGATCAGCTCTCTCCTTCCACTGTGTGGTTCCTAGGGTTTGAACTCAGGTCATCAGGCTTGGCTGCAAGTACTTCTGTATGCTGAGCTAGTCTCAAAGCCCTCTTTTTTTTTTCCCCTGAGACAGGGTTTGTCTATGTAGTCCTGGCCTGCCTAGAACTCACAGAGATCTTGTGCCTCAGTCTCCCAAGTCCTGGGATTAAAGGCTAGTGCCGCCAAACCCAGCCTCTTTTTTTTTTTTTAATTTATCTTAATTTATTTGTTTGTTTATTTATTTATTTATTTTGTTTTTCGAGACAGGGTTTCTCTATGTAGCTTTACGCCTTTCCTGGAACTCACTCTGTAGACCAGGCTGGCCTTGAACTCACAGAGATTTGCCTGCTTCTGCCTCCCGAGTGCTGAGATTACAGGCGTGTGCCATGAACGCCTGGCCTCTTTTTTTTTTTTTTTTTTTTTAAACTAATACTTTTTTAAAATGGTGTGTGTGTGTGTGTGTGTGTGTGTGTGTGTGTGTGTGTGTGTCGGTATGTATGTGAAGGTCAAGAGACAAACTGCCAGAATTTGCCAGAATTGTTTCTCCTTCCGCTCTGGGGGTGCCAGGGCTCAAACTCAGGTTGTCAGATTTGGCAGCTAACACCTTATTTACTGATCCATCTTGTTAAGCTTAAATTTTAATTATACTATTTTATTAAAGAGAGTTGGCCCTGCCCCTGGCCACATCAGCAGAGGAGCCGTCCCACCCCTCATGGGAGAGCTGGTCCCACACTCAGGAAAGATGGCCCCACCTCTCACCACAGTTGTAGGAGGACCGGCCCTGATGGCATGGGCATAGAAGAGCTGGCTTTGCCCCTAGCCTAGCAGCCTGGACTGATTCAACCAGACCCACATCCAGGGCCTTGAGTGAGCCCACCCCAACATCTACCCCGTCTACGACCTGCCAGAGTTGGTGAAGGGACTGGTCCTGTGGAACCATAGCTTCAGGATCTCCATGACTCAGGGCAACAGCAGGATGTCAGAGAGGAGTTTCGGTGAGAGTCCAGTACCGATGGTGTACCAGAAACCAGAGGCCTTGAACCAGACCAACAACTCATTGTAATGAACACTTGCAAGAAAAGCTAAGTGGACAAAAGGGTACTGTGTGACACACCACAGCTCCCAGTGCCACTAAGACAAAGGAAGAGGTGTTGGAGAGGTGGGAAAGATGGAGGAGGGATGTGGGTTTTTTGTTTGTTTGTTTGTTTGTTTGTCTTTGTTTGGTTTTAATTCATTTTTTTTTTAATTTTCTTTTGAGGGGGATGCTACGAGGGTAAGGGACAGATATGGAGGGGCTGGGAAATGAGTGGGATTGTGATGCATGATGTGAAACTTCCAAAGAATCAATTTAAAAAGTTATGTTAAAAAAAATAGTTGGTGGCACACACCTTTAATCCCAGCACTTGGGAGACAGAGGCAGGCGGATCTCTGTGAGTTCAAGGCCAGCCTGGTCTCCAAAGCAAGTTGCAGGACAGGTGCAAAGCTACACAGAGAAACCCTGTCTCAACCCCCGCCCCCCCAAAAAAATGTAAGCTAGCCTTTAATCCCAGCACTTAGGAGGCAGAGACAAGTGTATCTCTGAATTTGAGGCCAGCCTGGTCTACAGAGAGAGTTCCAGGACAGCCAAGGCTACACAGAAATAAAAACCCTGTCTCAAATAACAAACAAACAAACAAACAAATAATTAAATTAAATTAAATTTTTAAAAAATGTAGCCAAGCACTTCTGTAACTCCAGCTCTAGGTACCTCAGGGCAGAAAGATCAAAAGTTCAAGTCATCCTCTACATAGCACCATCAGAGCCAGCCTGAACTATATGAGACTCACTTCTTAAGACAAAAAAAAAAAAAAAAAACAAGCAAATGTTAGCCAACAGAGTGTGCTCATACTCACAGTGCTTGTGGAGGTGAGGCCTGAAGATGGAGAGAGTTCAAGGTCAGTCCATCAAGATGGTTTGGCAGGTCAAAGTACTTGCCTTTGCTGCCAAGGCTGACAGCCTGAGTTCTACCCAGGACTTATATGGCAGAATGAGAAAATTGAGCCTACAAGTTGTCCTGTGACCTCTACTTGTGTGCTGTGGCATGAATGCATGCTTGAGCACCCTCCTTGCGTAAATGAACTAAATTGTTCTACTTTAAGAAAATGCAGCAGAGTTACTAGGATTTAAATTGTGTTGGCTGTCACAGAAGTGCCCTGCCCAAGTTGTTGGGTGGGTAGAGGTAGTCCTCCTACCTTGCGGCGTCTCCCAAGACTCTCCCCTCAGGATTCCACCAGGACCCAGGGTGGGCACATGGAAGTAGTGAGGGTCCGTGGGCTTTTTTCTGCTTTCTGTATTAGGCTCACAGAATTTGAAGACACTCCAACCAGTCAGCTCACCATTGATGAGTTTATGAAGATTGACCTGGAAGCGGAGTGTGACCCTCCCTCCTACACGGCTGGACAGAGGAAGCTGCGCATGAAGCAGGTGCCTCCCTACGTCCCTCCCTCCCTCCCTCCCTCCCTCCCTCCCTCCCTCCCTCCCTCCCTCCCTCCCAGTAGCACTCGAGTTTTCTAGGAGCGCTTGCTCTCACACCCTCACATCTGTTGAACTCTCCGAGCTGCTCCTTGAGAATGAGTCTTAGGGGTGGAACCTCCAACACTGCCCACATTGGGGCTCATGGTGAGCTTTCTGTCCCTGGCTCATTGAGCACATCCCCACAGCCAAGCTTTGTTTCTGATTTATAACTTGTCATCTGAGGCAGCCGCCACTGCAGCCAGACTTTCTTTCATTATCACTGAGCTGGTGACTGTGCTCATATAGGATTGCAGTCAGCAGGGGAGCCAGAGGGCCAGAGCTAGGTTGCCGCTGAGTTTGGGGGACTACGAGGTGTATCTGCACATGGGACAGACCTGACCCTTCCCAGTCCAGTTGGCTTGGGTGAGATGTTGAGGTTCTTAAGTTTTTAGGTATTTAGAAAAGCTGCTTCTGTCCAGGCCTAATACATGTTTGGAAGGAGAGGGCCAGGCCTACAGCTCCGTTCTGACCATCCCACAGCCTTGTCGTAGTGAGGCATTGAGCATTTGACTCCTTACCAAAGTCTCCTTTGCCTTTCAGCTGGAACAGGTCCTGTCAAAAAAGCTAGAAGAAGTTGAAGGTAACTAACCAGTTCTCACACACACACTTCCTTTTTGGTAGAAAATCAATATGCTTACTTTTTGCTTTTAACTTGTTACTTTAGGTGAAATATCCAGTTACCAGGATGCCATTGAAATTGAGCTAGAAAACAGCCGGCCAAAGGCAAAAGGGGCTCTTGCCAACTTGTCAAAGGATGGTGAGTCTTCTCTGCCGTTAAAGGCCTTGAAGGCCATAGGCCAGCACTCTGACCTCCCCCACTCGATGGTCCTTGATCCCACCCCAGTCTGCTTGTCAGCCCCTGCACTGAAGCACTACCCGGCGTACCCAGTTACTGCCAGGACACTCTTGTCCACCTGTGCACAGCCCTGCATGTGCTGCACTGGGAGCCCTGCTGGCCATTTCAACTGTCCGTAAGGCCATGACTGCAGGGATGCCCTTGTGCTGTCTGCCCCTGTTGAACCACATAGCCTAACGTAGGCTTTCCAGAGCTGGTGTCACCGTCTGTATTGCTAGACGGCTCTCTTCTGGGCTGTGCAGAATGAAAGCATAAGTGTCTGCTTCCTTGCTTGACACATAGTCTGGGGAAGCCACTCTGGGCACATCCCTCTGGTTGCTCATTTGTGCTCTCTGCCCATCACACTGGCACTGTGCTAGCATCCTGTGCTATGCCAGGCAAGTGTGAGTGTCCTTTGGGCTTCCCATCAGTGTTTGCAGACACTTGCTTATGTCCCATGTCCACATTAGGATCACGTTATCCACTCCTTCTCAACCCACAGTCTGCCTCACTTGTCAGCTTGGGGAAAGCTACTGAGCTTGTCTTTCTGTCCTCCTCTAACTTCCTTTCTGTCTGGGCTTTGCTCCTGTGCCAGCACCATACCGCTGCCCTCTGTGTGGCTGTCGTAAGCGATGTCTTTCCTCCTTTGGTCCATACGGCAACTGCGGCTTGACAGTAGCACTGACTTCCATGTGCTGACTACTCCTGTGCAGTGTGAACTCTAGTCACTCATACTAGTTCTCAGTTGCTGGTCACCGGGTTTTCCAGGCACTTGATTCTGTCATCTGTACTTTGTGAGTCCACTACTGTTTTCCACCAGCTCTTAATTTCTTTCTTGAGTCTGCCTGGCCCTGCAGCATCTTGCTGATCTTGGTGATGGCAGCATGTCCTCACTCCAGCTCCCATGGACTAGTGTGCATGCACTGGGCAAGTTGTTCCCTTACCTGTCATGGTGAGTAAAGCCTACCATTGCTGTCAAGAGCGTTCTTATCTCCATGCAATGAGAGTTTCAGAGGATGACAGTATCTGTGGAGACCACAGGAGTTCCTGCAATGGGTGAATGTGATCCAGTGTTCTGACAGTCACACCACTGGGTTCTCCCTGGTTCCTGGAAGCAACATTTAGGCCTCAATACCTGCCCTACTCATACTCCAAGACTTTGGTTCTGTCTGTTTGCAGAGTTGAGTTTGCTACTTTTGATTTCTCTGTGTGCTGGTTTTTGTTGTTGTTGTTTGTGTGATCTTTTCTTAACTTACAGTCTTATTTTCTAGCCGTTCTTTGCATATCCAGAGTCTGCTGCCTTCTGTTTACTAGGTCAGTTACTTCTGCCTGGCTTCATCCTTCCTTCTAACTTTACTCCACCTTCCAGGTCACCTGCCTGACCTCTCTGTTCTGGGTCTGCTGACTGTACATTTGGGGCACTGAATTTCCTGTGAGAATTGTCATGTTTGCGGTTTCTTAGTCTCAAGATATTTCCCCTTCCACATGTGAGGGAGCTGTGGAAATTCTGGGGGTAAGGTGTGTTTTGATAAGATTACTAACTGCTGTTTGAATTGTGCAGTAATCGGAATAGTGCTGATAGGTTCCTCCTTGGGACTTGTTGGGCACGAAGTAGCCGTAGACACTGCAGAGAGGCACAGAGGTGAGACGACATGTCCCACTTTCACTGTTGATAGATATTGAGAACCTGCCACATGGTGGCTCTCCTTCAGAGATCTGGTCTTCCCTTACTTTGATTCCCCCAGTGGCTCCCTCATATACAGAGATGGGTGCTGACTTATTCTGATTCCCAAGGCGTATCTTCTACAAAGAAGCCACCCTCAAGCCTAGAGGCCTGTCCCTTGGGGCACACGTGGGGCCCAGGGGTCACTGAGTCTCTGCTTGTCCCTCCTCTCTCATTTTATGCCTCCCTTGAGATTTTCTCCACCGCACAGAGACCGTGCCTAGTGCCTTGATTCAGTCTGGAGCATCCTTTGCCCTAGAGGTTTGCAGTAAGCTGATCTACTCAATAAGCCTTTTTGATAGAGTTTTCTTGGTCTTAGCTATCTGTTTTAATGTCCTTTCTGTAATTTTTTATTCATTTTACTTGAACTTTATCTATTCCTCTTTCACACCCTGGCTTTGGAGCACAGCAGAAAGCAGCTAGCCACAGGCAGGGTCTTCTGGGTCAGGTTATCCCGGCTGGAGGCAGAGAGAGCTGTGTCTTTCAGATCAGATAGCAGAAGGTACAATGCACACGCCACAGGCTGTATTTGGTTCTAAAGTGCCTTTGGCTTTGGAGCTTTGCCTGTGGACATGTGTGATGTAAGGTGAAGCCAGCACCACAGTCACTGTGATTGTAGACCTGTGGCTGCTCTGTCTTTCTGACCTTTGTAATGGCACCCACCCCTCCCTACTCCAGGTTGCCACTGGCTGCTTTCCATCACTGAAGGAGTGATCTTTTCTAGACATAGTGTGTACCCTTGTCTTCTTCAGCATTATTTTTATGTTGCCCATTGGTAGCATGGTCCCTTTTATTGTGTAGCTGCCATAAGTGTGGTAAAGTGCTTCTCACTCCTGTGGAGTGCATTTGAGTTAGGTTCAGAGCAAGCTGTGTGCAAAGTGGAATTGCTGGGTCTGGTGGAGGTGGTACTGGCAAACAGTCTGCATAGCAGCCACCACTGCTCTGCCAGTGTCGGCATGCATGAAGCCAGCACCTCTGTCTTCTCTCCATCCTCTCTGGTGAGGTCACCAGTGTGTGTGGCGTTCTGAGACCTAGAGGACAGTGCTCATGCTCTGACTTGCTTTGTTTGGAGTGTCTTTCAGGGCTCAGCGACCATGCCCTCTCGCTGTCCTGCCCTTCGTGTATTCTCTGTGCTGGCCTGGCAGGTCTTTCTTTTGGTCCCTTTTTTATTTGGGTTCTGTGTTGTCTGAGCACAGGCGCTCTTTACATGTCCTAGACTGTCCTTTCAGACAGGTTCTAAAAAGAAGCTGTGGCTCACCTTTGTCTTGACAGTGTCTTTCACTGAACAGACATTATAATTCTTTTTTTAAAAATCACAATTATTCCAAAATCTATTTATCTATGTTTTATGGGTTCTGCTTTAGTGTTGTTGAAGGTGTTTTTGCCTAACTCTAGATCACAAACTTTATCTTTCCTGAATGTTCTTATGCTCTCAGATATCACATTTAAGCCAGCTTTTGCACAGAGCATGAAGAATAAGCCAGGCCATTCTTGCACATGGGCAACCAACACCGTTTGCTGGTGGGACTGTGCTTTCTCTGCTGCAGAAAAAGGAATGCCTTTTGGTAGTTTTTGTGTTCTTGGTTATTTTGCAGCTTTGCAAAAAATGTTTCTGTTACAAAAGTGGGCTCTCTCTGGCTTTCTGCCTGGTTGACAGGTGGTGTGCGAATCGTGTGTCCCTAGGCTCCGGTGAGGACGCCACATCCAGCCCGTTTTGTGAGGAGGACACGGAGGATGAGGAGCTGGAGGCTGCCGCCAGCCACATGAACAAGGACTTTTACCGAGAGCTCCTGGGGGATGATGGCAGCTCAGAAGCAGCAGAAGGCCCTGATGGGGGCAGCAGGCCCCTCGCCCTGGAGTCCCTGCTCGGGCCCTTGCCCACAGCAGCCAGCCTGGGCATCTCCGATTCCATCCGAGAGTGTATCTCCTCCCCAAGTGGGGATCCCAGTGAGTGCCCTGGGATGGGGGAAGTTTATAGTCGGAAGGGTCTGTGCTGTGGATTAGACCAGAAATACCGTGGGCTTGGGTGAGGCACTGCTAGGTCCTTCCTTGACCAATAGTTAATAGTCCCTGAGTGCTCTAGTTTCATTTATCTTGCTGTGATAAATAACCTGTCAAAAGCAACTGTGGGGAACAGCTGTGGCTTACAATTCCAGATTATAGTCCTTCATTTCAGGGAAGTCAAGGCAGGACCTCAAACAACTAATCACATGACATCCATAGTCACTAGCAAAAAGAAAACAAACGTCGTTGCTTGCTTGCTCCTATCTAGCTTGCTCCTGTCTATCTAGTGTAGGACTCCCTGTCCAGGGGATGGTGCCACCACATGAGCTGGGCCTTTCTGAATCAATTAACAGTCAACACAGTCCTCACAGACATGCCCACAGGCCAACCTGATAAAGATGTTTATTCCATTGACATTCTCTTCCCCGGTGATTCTAAATTGTGACAAGTTGACATCCAAAACTAACCACCACACAGGGCAAAGAGCTGGGTATGTGCCAACATGCTGAGATGCCAGCTGGCCTTGTTACCATCGTAGGCTTCCTCTAGTCCAGCTGCTTTGGCTGGCCAGCTTATGGCATGGGCCCTGAGTTCCAGTAGCTACCAAGTGACTAAGGGAGGGTCTGGCATAGCCTTAAGTCATGCAGGTGAAGGGACCAGGTCATCCTGGTCCTTCCCTGTTGCTGGAGTGGGAAAGCCTAGGTTAAGGTGCATCTTTGCTGTCAGGGTTGCTGGCCGAGCTTGAGCATGGATGGAAGAGACACACTAACCAACAGTTGCCCCTGCCACCCGACGGTCCAAGATCCCTGCTGCTTCTTTCCCCTGGCCTTTAAAACCTTGGGAGGGGCTGGAGTGATGACTTTGAGGTTAAGAGCACTGACTTGCCCTTTCAAGGGACTGGGGTTTGATTCCCAGCACCCACATGGTAGCTCTAGTCCCAGGGGGATCTGCACACATGTGGTGCACAGGCATACGTGCAGGCAAAAATTCCATACACACAAAATACATTATTGTTTTTAATCAAAGAATTGCTTTTTTTTTTTAAAGATTTTTTTTTTAAGATTTATTTATTTAATATGTATACAGAAGAGGGCGCCAGATCTCATTACAGATGGTTGTGAGCCACCATGTGGGTGCTGGGAATTGAACTCAGGACCTCTGGAAGAGGAGTTGGTGCTCTTAACCTCTGAGCCATCTCTCCAGCCCCACAAAATAAATTCTAATAAAGAATTATAAAGAAGGGCTGAACGACACTGGTGGTCTGGAAGGGTAACTGGTCCTGTCCCTGTAATCTGGCTCTGCCCTCCTGATCAGGTGAAGAATTGACCTTTGCTAGAGGGTGTGGCCTCTCAAATGGGTGGAACAACTGAGAAATGTGGCCTGTATGAGGGTTGGAGCTCTCAGTTGAGGAGGCAAAATGCCAAGTATGTAGTGGACAGTTGAATATCTGCTTTGAGAGAGCAGGTAATTCAGAGCAACACAAAGGGAGCCCAGAGCAGAAAGCAAGGGAGGTGGAGCGGACTTGGGAGAACCTCTGGGCTGGTCTGAGCACTAGTGCTGTCGCCTGGGGAGGACAGCAGCAGGCCCAGACCAGGCCTTCCAGCAGCTCTTTACCCAGTCCTTGACCTGAGCTTAAGTTCCCTGTTGAGGACCCTGTGCCTGTTTTCTTTCCTGATGGGCAAGTGTTAAGGTGACATTCTCTCAAAGGAGGGTTCTTGCAGCTTCTTTGCCCTAGCCCTGAGTCCCAAGTACCAAGCATCCCCTTGGTGAGCAGTATCTGCTAGGGCAGCCTCTGTGACACTGATGGGGTTCTTCTCTCTAGAAGACACTTCAGAGGACGGGGAGCTGGACCTTAGTGGCATCGATGACCTTGAGATTGACAGAGTAAGTCCTGACTCCCCTTGGCCCTATTGGTGGTTGGGACCTATGGAGGATAAGGTGGGGGTGAACTAGCTTCAGGGCCCGTCACTCACCTTTAGCCTCTCTGAGCATTGTGCCTTTCTCAGATATTCCCTGACAGGTGCGTGCGTGCATGTGTGTATGTATGTATGGGGGGGTCTCAAGTTGTAGTGCCTATGGTCCAGACATGCCCCCTGGACTCCCTCCTCCAAGCTCCACTCCAAGGCATCCTTGGTTGTCCTGTGCCCTTCCTCTGAAACCCTAGACAACCCTACCAGGACCTTGTCGGAAGGCCCTGAGCTCTGCACCTGGCCTTGGCTCCCACTGCATTCACAAATACATTGTGCATCTCTAATCCCCAAATACCAGGGCCCGGACTGTACACTAACACTTGGCTGTGTACCTTAGAGGTCTGCCTAATAGGGTTAGGAGCTGAATACTGGCCCATGGCTGAAGGGCAAAGTTGGCAGAGGAGGACAAAGGACTGCCAGCTCCTGTGCTGGAGGGGCTTCCCACATCCTTTCTTTAGCAGTTTACGCTTATAAATAGGAAGTTAGGTGCTGAGAGATCTTGGCATACCTCAGAGCTCAACCTCAAAGATCTAAAGCCACTTCATTGTGCTTTCCACAGTACATTCTGAATGAGTCAGAAGCCCGGGTAAAAGCTGAGTTGTGGATGCGGGAGAATGCTGAGTACCTGCGGGAGCAGAGGGGTGAGTAACCATCTATCCATCTGCCCAGGTCCACTCTATGCCCTTGCTGAAGCCAGTTTTTCTGTTTACCATACAGAGAAAGAAGCAAGAATAGCAAAGGAGAAGGAGCTTGGCATCTATAAGGAGCACAAGGTGGGTGCCTCTTGACCTTAGTGTTGGCTGATAGGAGGAAACCATTTGGGAACCCCTCTCCCCTGTGTCCAGGAGCTTGACTGGGACAGGCAGTGGAAGCCATAGGACCCACACCCTGGCTGCCAGGTTGTTGTGTTCCTTCACAGATGGTTGTACCATGCAGCTCTGTAATGCAATATCCAGCAGCACAGGTGCTTAGGGAGACCAAATTGAGATGTAGGGCTGGACTCAAGGTTCTTGGGCTTCAGGCCCTTGTGGAGGACACAAGAGACCCTATGTTTGTGCCTGTATTCTTTGATAACAGGCACGCAGTCTTGGTAACGGCTCAGCTGCTCCCTCTGGGCCTTCAGTCTCCAAGTAGAAGCAGCTGAACCTTTAGGAGCCGAGTGAGAAGATGTGATGCTGGCAAAACTCAGGGTCCACGGTGGAAGCTCAGAGAATGAGTAGTACCTGCCTCAAAGGAGGGCTAGAGACTTGGGGGTCCCAAAGCTCCATGCCACATGGCACCATGTTGCGTGCCCTGTGAGGCACTTTCCTTTTCTGTATATGAGGATGGCGTCGCTAGGAAGGGTTGGTGTGCAGAGACCGAGGGCGACGCAAGCCAGGCCGACTTCCGGGCCTCCAGATGGGCCACAGCTGTGGTCCAAGAGTAGCTGGTAGGTGTGAAGTTAGCAGGCGACAGAAGGAGGTTTGTGTGTGTGTGTCTCATTCAGCCCAAGAAGTCTTGCAAACGCCGGGAGCCTATACTGGCCAGCACAGCTGGGGAGGCTATCGAGAAGATGCTGGAGCAGAAGAAAATCTCCAGCAAGATCAACTACAGTGTGCTGCGGGACCTTAACAGCAAGGGTGGGGGCAGCCCACCCAGGGAGGACTCACAGCCCCCAGAGCACGCCAGCACCAAGAAGCTGTCACGGAGGAAAAGAGCAGCTAGCAGGAACAGTGCTGACCCTGGGACAAGCATGGGGAAGAGGTATCGCTGTCCTGGCCCTGGGCGTCTGTCTGTTGTTTGCAGCCAGAGCTTCAGGAGCCACACTGTGTGCTGAGTGCTAACAAGCCCATCTCCAAGTGTGGATGTGACCCCGACCCCCCCCACACACACACACACTTCTGGGTCCCAGAGTTGAGAGGCTTCCGACAGCAGCGGGACCTACTCCATCCCAGAGAGCAGTTGAGCACTTAGTGCGAATGGGCTCTACACCCACACCCCTCTGTGCTCCTAGGGGCACCATTGGCTCTGTTGAGAGAGGAAGCAGACAGTGACACCTCTGGTGGATAGGGAACCAATCAAGGGCCAGAGAAGGCCGTCCTCAGCATGGTGGGTCAGTGTTGCTCTTCAGCTTGGCAAGGGGGTATCTGAGGGTGGTCCTCCCGTGCTATGACTTACTCTTGGGTGGTAGCTTCCAGCTTTCCTGATGAGGTCCCAGGTTAGTTGATGCCCTTGAATCTGCAGAGAGGCTGGACCCAGTGTGGCTACCATCCACCTGCCCTGGGACTCCTGTGAGGTGCTGCCAGCTCAGTCTCCGCGTTGAGTTAGCCATAGCTTGTCCAGGGAAGCCAGAAGTGCTTTCACTTACCGTAGTGAAACAGGCGTCCTTTGGCATCCCTGTTGTGGTGTCCCTTCGCTGTTGGTGGGCTTTTGTGAGCTGTTGTAGTATTCAGGAGGATGAGGCAGGAGGATGGTGAATTCAAGGCTAGCCATGGCTATGTAGTGAGACCGAGTCCCCCAAATAATACAAAACTAGCTGAAGAGGTAGCTCATTGCTTAAGAGATACCTGAGTTCAGTTCCCAGCCCCCATGTCAGGCAGCTTCTGTAACTCCGGGGGAGTCTGTGTTCTGTGTTCAGATTGTGAGGGGGAAAAAAATCAGTGTGTGTGTGTGTGTGTGTAGTCAAGACTGGCTTGAACTTTTGACCCTCCTGCTTCCTCTTCATGAATGCTGGAATTACAGGTGTGCACCATCACTCCAGGTTTTAATATCTTGGTGTTTTCATTGTTATATCCTAAGTCTGATCCAGCTGGAACTTACTTTGGCAAAAAGAATAAGGCGAAAGCCACGCTCAGGCTTCTGGGTGGATGCTGTAGACAGGGTCTGTCTGAAGGAAGCCCGTCCTACAGTTGGCTCAGGTGTTCCCTGTCTCCTGTCTCCAAGCTGATGGTTGCTTTACTTTGTACAGCCTGGTAGTGTTTGGTGGGCCAGATTCTTGAGAACATTTTTGTACATGGCCTGTTATTGTTTTCATGAACTGAGAATGAGATGTCTAGGCTAGGCCTCTTCCCATTGTCGCTCTCACTGCTTTATTTGGTACAAGTTCCCCTGCCCCCGGTTGGTGGTACAGTTGTCATAGGATCTGGAGTTCCTAGGCCCTGATGCGGCTCCCTCTATAGGATCTTTCTGGGATTCCTTCCAGCCGCTTCTGTGTGGGGGCAGGCACTTAATTTCCCTCCATTCATTATGTTCCCAGAACCTGTTGGGGGTCTCCTGTTGCTGTGGTCTTCCCTTGGCCCCTTGGTGCCTCAGGCTGGTTGTTCTGTCCCCATCAGTGCTAGCTGTACCGAGTACTGAGTCAGCATGGCTGCTGTAGGGAGGAGCCTCCTCAGAAGGGAGTTGATTTTCTCAGCTGCCTTTTCTTTGTGTGGTCACAGAACCTCTCTTTGAGATTACTAAGTAGAGCACTGTGGGCCGAATTCCCAGTGCAGCTCTTCTTTGCACATGTAGTAGGTCAGATGGGGCAGGCACCAGGTATACCTCAGCCTTCCCTAACCCCCTAGCCCCGTGCCTCAGCCTCCCAGAAGGCATTCTCAGTTCTACTTACTGTGGCCAGTATCACCATCCTTATCTGTCTCGCTGTAGCTAGAAATGGGTAGAGAGTCTGATGGCTCACAGGTCCAGGTTGAAGCTCAGCTAGGCTGCTACCGTCATGCTGGGGGACTCTTGTTCTAGTATAGTGATTCAAGTATCCTTTGTGGTCATGTGGCCGGGGAAGCCTGCTAGAGTCAGAGTTTGTGACTATCTGATATCCTGAAGGGTTATGAAGGTCTCAGCCAGGACGCCCCCATGCCCATACCCACCGCTGCACTCATGTCTCTGCCCTTACTCAGCACAGCCAGTTCAGAGAGTCCAGCAGGGAAAGGAAAAAGACCACCGGGCTCTAGAATCTCAGCTTTTCTAATAGCTGTTACCCACTGTCTGAGACAACCCCTTCTCAGGAGCAGTCTGGCAGGTGAGGTTGGTGTTTGCACTCAGCATCTCTCTCTGGGAAGGTGTTACCCTAATGAATCCAGTGCTCCAGACTTACACAGGTTTCCCAGGTCAGACTCAAGCAGGCTTCAGCTCAGTAGAGGCAGTGCCCAGACCCCATGTGTAGCCTCCACTTGCTTTATGGCTGTCCCACAGAAAGTGTCCTGGCTAGAGTCCTCAGTTGTGGGGTGTTTATGAAAATGTAGCATTTATGGTCAAGGCTGAGAGATCGACAGCAGTGTGGTTGATAGGGATTATCACTGAAGCTGTGATCTGAGTAATGCCATGCTGAACCTATTCTCTAGACATTTACAGACTCTTCTGTGAGCCTTGGCCAACTGCTCTTGGGTCTACATGCGTCCTAAGAAGGTCATGAACACCTGTAAGAAGGCTTCAGTTCTGTGCCATCTGCCTGCTACGGGATTATCAGTATCATCAGAATATCCAGTATGTCACAGCTGGGTAGGACTGGGCCTCAGAGGGCCCAGCACAGAGCATGATTCAAGGCCTTCACCTACCTACATAGTTGTGCCCTAGAAGAAAAGAGTCTTGACCGTCCCCATGCCAAGAGACTACTTACACTGATCTGTATGGCACTGTACCTGTTTCCTCTGGAATGGGTGACCCATTTTCCTTTCTGTTTCTTGTGGATATGATGCCAAAGGTACCTTTGTGTTTAGAAGTCCTAGGGGCATCTAAGGCAGGTCCAAGATGGAGGTAGTGCTGGTAAAAGTTAATGCAGTGGTTCTACGAGGCAGGTGGGGGTAGATATGAGTCTGTCCACCTCTTCCTCTTCTTCATAACTATCTATCCCTCTTCCTCATTTTCCCCTGGCTACAGATTGAGAGGTGTCATGGAATCTTGCACATGGTCACTGCCCATGACCTCACATATCTGTCCAAAGGGGGTGGAAAGACAGTTCATCACCTTGACTTTGGGGTGCCCACTACATGGCCAAAAAGGGAGGCACCTGATGGATCTTGCATTTTGTGTGGTGGGGTTTTGGACAGAGTTTCTCTATGTAGCCCTGGCTGTCCTGGAATTTACTCTGTAGATCAGTCTGACCTCAAACTCTTGGAGTGCTGGGATTAAAGGCATGTGCCACCACCACCCAGCTGGATCTTGCATTTTTATTTTGTGCTTATATATCTCCTATCCATGACAGAATGATGGTGGCATTGATTAATGCAAGACAGCAGGTCAAATCAGGATGGACACAGCAGCAGTGGTGTTCCAGGTAGTAAAACTGAGGAATAGGTGAGATCTAAGGTCAGAAGGAGGCCTAAGGGTAGGAAGAGAGACTGGGATAAGACTGGTGGAGATACTAACAGAGGTGGTGAAAGTTCTGTGTCTCTGGGAAGGTGTCCCTGTGGAGTGGCAAGGGTGGTCCCGAGTGTAGCTGGACCTGGCATGAGACCGTGCATCTGCCTGTCAAGGGCCTCAGTCCTGCCAGTAAGTGATGGGCAGCAACAGGCAGGTGTGGCTGAGGCTGCAGACTGTGAGCCAGCCTGGATAGAGCCTCATTCTCTGTGTGTACACACACACACACACACACACACACACACACACACACACACACACTCTCTCTCTCTCTCTCACTTCCTCTCTCTCTGTCTCTGTCTGTCTGTCTGTCTCTCTCTTCCTCTCTCTCTCCCTCTCCCTCCTACACCAGCCTGAACTGAGGCTGTTTTTATGCTTTCTTTCAGATTGAGGCCCCTGGTGTCTACACAGCCAGCTAAGAAAGCAGCTGTGGGAGAGGTATGTTGTCCTGTACAACCAGGGAAGGGCTTCAGGAACACAAGTTGCCATCAGGCTTGGCAGGGAGAGGCCCAGTTGGTTGCTGCTCTAGTGTTGGCCTGGTTCCTGCTGAGAATCCTGAATCTCAGGGTATGAGGGCGCCTGGATCACAGAAGTGGAGCAGGCAGGTGGTATGGGCAAGTTTTGTGCCTGCTGCTCTGGGGCTGAGGGTAAAGGAATCACCACTGTGGACTAGTGTAGGCAGAGGCTAGATTGCATACCACAGGGCCCGCCCTCCCTCAGGTGTTAACAGCTTTGGGGGAAAGGAAGGCTGGGACTGAATAGCCCCGGGAAACTGGAAGGAGATAGTGGATGCTAGGAGGCAGGCTGATCCTCTGACCAACTCACATGTGGGGTGGGGTGGGTCTCTGGAGAGAGACCTTGAGGGTCCCACAGTCAGGAGGGTAGCACACACTCTGTCTCAGAGACAGGCTCTCTCTTTCCAGGCCTTGCTTTTAAGTTCCCCTGCCCTGGGAGCTGAGCCCATCAAGCCATCAGCAGTCTTGGTGGAGAGTGGCCCTGTGTCATACCATCCTGAGGAGGATGCAGATGAGGAGGACGCTGAAGAAGAGGACGGAGAGCCTTGCGTCAGTGCTCTGCAGATGATGGGTGGCAATGGTAGGTATAGCCCACGTGGTTATGGGCACAGTACCAGAACTTTGAGGGAGCATCCAGAGAAATAAAGACAGAGCCATCCACCCAAGTAATTTCCAAATATGAGCCTATTGGCTACAAACTAAAATTCTCTCTACAAAGAAGGGAACTAGAACAACTTAAAATTGGCCATATTGATTTTGAGGCTCTTGAGTATGCTAAAAGGAGCTAGGCAAAGGCTAGGAGGCCAGCTCCACAGGGAAGGTGAGTCATCTACCATGAAGGTCAGGTTCTGGACTTGTTGGGAGTCAGAAGGCGGGCTGTTCAACCAGCAGAGAAATGTCTGGGTTGGCCATACTGTTTACAGAGCCCGGGAGCGTGACAAAGCCCCCACACAGGGCACATAACCAGTCCACCAGCCCCAAAGACTTCTGGGAATAGACTGAAATGGTGGGCTTTCAGGTGGTGGGGCCTGTGAGATGAGGCAGTGGGGTTGGTGTTGGGAGCTGGGAATGTGAAGGTGGCTCGCTGTGGCAGTAGAGGGCTGCCTGGACTTCAGCAACTGTCCTCTGTGCTTTGCAGATTACGGCTGTGATGGTGACGAGGATGATGGCTACTGAGTGGAACTCAAGGCCAGGCAGCATCCTGGTGCTAGATTCCAAGTGTATCTGTTTTTGGGGGTCAGGTGGGCCTGGGGCCATGGCTCACAGGCATGATTTCTGGGACTCAACCAGTCAAGCACTGCCCCACTTGATTTGAAGCACTCTTCCCAGGGCCACAATGTGGCCCCATCATACTTACTGTTGGGAATCATGTTTTGAGCAATGTACGGAGTATTTTTGCCCAGCAAAGGAAACCAGCTGTGTGTTTATGTGTAATGAAACATGGTCAGGGAGTAGCTAGGTCGGGATCCCACTTCATGGCCTAGCCTTCTAGTCATTTGTTCACCAGAAATCCTTAGGCAGGCTCTGTGTGCTCCTGTCATAAGGAGACGCAGCACAAAGGGCCTTCACTCACGAAGTAGAACCTTGGTCTTAGCCTGCTGCCAGTGTTCTCTGCCCATCCTTCACATCCTGGAAGGATACAGATTGGGCAGAAGACGTGTGGCAGTCACTGCTCTGCTTAGCAACCATAGTCTGGAGCACCTGCCTTTAACTTCAGCCCCAGCTGCCTGCTGAGGCGGACACGAGCTCTCTACCATCTCTAATGTCCGTTCACCGCCTTGAACCACCAGGAGCATTATAGGCCTCAGTCTCTTGCTTAGGACTCATGAGTTGTGCACCCAGGAGCCCTTGAGGCTGCCCAATAGCAGATTAATCCAGTTCATCAGCAGCGCTCAGAAAGTGGAGACCAGCAGACCACATGCACCTGCATGCAGCTTCCTGCTAATGTCCAGACAACCTATGTGGAGTTCTGGGTTATGGCCCTGCCCTGTCACCTAGAACAGAACCCTCTGTCAAGAAAGCCTGCAAGCTGTTTCCTCACAAAAAGGCCCAGGACTATCCTCAGTGCACTTAACTCAGGCCTTCTTTTCCTGGATGCAGCCCTGGATGTGAGTCTCCACTCCCTGGGCTGAGGCAGAGTATTTGACTCTGTTTCAAATCGAGAGGTGGGGGTCCAGGCCTGAGATGACTGAGGTGGGAGAGGCAGACTGCAGAAGGAAGTAGATCGGTGGGACAGATACGGAGTGTTTGATGAGAAGATTGCAAAAAATACTTTTTGATTGTGTATGGGAGTGTGGAACTATAACCAAGGGTCCATCCTAGGGTGGGGGCCAGCTTCACAAGAGTGAGGTCAGAATCATGGTAGGCAGCCATGACACTGGTCCAGAGTATTTTTAGGATCTTTGTATGCTTATATGTGACAGGACTTGCCTATGGCCTGGAGAGAGTACAGGGCTGAGGGGTGGGAGGTAAGAGCTGCGGGAATAGAAACAAGTATCCTGGAACAGAAACTGAGCCCTGCTCCCCAGCTCTGCCTTGTCTGTCATGAGAAAGCAGGAGAGGGTGTTATCAATGCTGGGAAATGAGCAAGAGCCAGTAAGGCTGGAATGGTCTTGTAAGGAGAGGGTTGAAGAAAGTCAGGGCAGAGGGAGGGACAGTGCTGTCCCCAGAAGATGGGTGAATAACATAGTGGGTGGGTCCTGAAATGGTTGAGACCTGTGTCACATGGTTGAGAGACCCAGGTGCTGAAGAGTAAGGTCCCAGTAGGGGGCAGCCGTGAAATGGCAAGGGTACCTCTGAGCTGAGGTCACAGCTTTGTATGTGAGCTGCCACTAGCACTAATGTGAGGCTCAAGGAGGCATTGGGTCTGTATGACCCTGTTCTCCATACAGTTGGTTTATTTCTACGTGCTCTTTTCTGACTGAGATTACCACAGCATGATCCCCCTGCCTCAGATCTTCCCAGAATGCAGAGCAGTGCCTTAGGCAGCCTCCTGCGGCAGAACCAGGCCTCACCACACTGGACCTTGGAAGAGGGGAGAGGGAGTCTATTGGATCCTGCATTCTAGACTGGGACCTGTCTTGTGTACACACTGGAGTGCTGAGAAGACAGGACATTGTACTCTCTCTCTCTGCCTCCTCTCCCCTCTCCTCCTGTCTTTCTGAGAGGGTGAGGGAAGTGCAGAGGAAGCTACTGTAGGCTGCACTGTCCAAGGATCTTGCCAACCACCTGAACTGAGGAACCTAGTACTTAGTGGTTACAACACCCTCTGCAAACTGGGTGATCACCGGGGCAAGACAGGAGCAGTCAGCAAGGTTCCTGGTAAGCCTGCACATCTTAGCTTACATTGTGTACCTGTCTTTAGACATAACCAGGGGCTGCTTATAGGAGCTGGGCCACAGAACAAGAGGTCATAGCAGTGCAAGGAAACAAGGCACTGTTCCCACTTGTAGCTCTTCTATCCTGAGCTGTTGGGCCCAGTGAGAACCTTGTGCAGTCTACCCTGAACCCCAGTTTCCTGTCCGGCTGCTTTACCTAACTATACCTACTGGAGCAGGAATGAAATAAGCCCTGTGGGGGTGGGGCACTCCTTTTATACCTAGTTAGAAGGTGGAAGATGAGCTCAGACCATGTACCTCCTTTGGTCATGTCCTTGGTATTGCCTCCCAAGTGCCTGGATTAAAGGTGTACACCCCCTGTGTCCGGCTCCTTACTGCTGAGATTTATTAATTCCAGCATTTGGGAGGCAGAGGCAGATGGATCTCTGTAAGTATGAGGCCAGTGTCTACAGAGCAAGTTACAGGACTGCATAAAGAAACCCTGTCTCAAAAAACAAACAACCCCACAAAAACAAACAACAAAACCAAAAACCCACCAATAACAACCAAAAAGAAACTACCCTAAACCCAATTCCAGCTACTGCTCACAACACCATGGTCCAGTGCCCCTAAGTCAGCCTAAACTGCTGAGCAGAGAGTAATTAGAACTCAGGTTATTCACCATGCAGGAAGGAACCTGCAGAGGGTACAGAAGAGTCCCTCAACTCCCCATTCTTCTTGTAGCCCCTCTCCTATGGCTCTAAGAAGGGAGGACAAGGAGGAATGCTGGGTCTGACAGGTGTTCCTAAGATGCCTGCACCCCACTTCCTCAGTATCAATACCCATTAAGGCCCTGCTTCTTTGGCCTCTGGAGTTTCCTGCAGGGTCCCTGTCATCTAGCCAAGTATCTAGTGACAGCTTCCTTAAGCAAAGAGGCACAGATAAGAGGGTGGCAAATATCCATCCAGCTAGACCCATGCCCCATTCCCACACTGTGTGTGAGAGAGGAGTGGACTCCCACTGTGGCTGGAGCAAGGGCAAAGTGTGTGTATCCCCTGGGTCTTGGACAGGTCTCTGAAGCTTGCATGGCCCTTTGCACATATCTTAGCAGCCTCCAAGAATGCAGGGGCCCAGCCAAGGACAACAGGTTTACTCAAGGAAAGCCCTGGATAATCCTGCACTTTGGAGGAGGTAGCCTGCTCCCTGAGGTGCTGGAAGTTTGCTTATCCCTGTCAGGACTGGGATCCCCACATGACCTATAAGGTTATGTGTCTTGCCCTGGGGGTAGGCAAGCATGAGTTTGATCACTCACGAGAATGTATACTTCCTGAGATAGAAGCTACCCGAGCCTCCCTGGTGGTCTTGAGCTAGGTGGAGTTTAATATTCAGTACCTTTGCTTTGTAGGGCAACACATCAGAGCCCACAGCTACCAAGCCCTTAGCTTACACTGCTCTGGCCCAGTAAACCCCAGATGAGGATGGGGGAACAGCAGGACAGGTGAGCATATGTCAGGCCAGCTGGGCAGAAGTGGGGGGGGGGCACACTAAGTGGAGAAGCCAGACACTGAGCAGACAGCCTCAGAGGTACAGGACCTTGGAGTACATCAGCTGCTTTCTGGTGAATTGGAGTACTTGTCCACAAGCAGCCTAATGGTTGGCTTGGACTGCACCCTCCGGTGGCTGCACACAGCACTGTTTCCTGAAGGACCTTGCTGGACATACTCAGCAGTCAAGCTGGCCTCAATGCTTCCACTGCTTGGGTGCTACAGTAGGACTGGCCCTACCACTGAACCCACCCCTAGTCTGCAGACCGACAAATGGGAGTGCATCAGGACCAGCCAAGCTTAGAGGACTGGCAGGGGTGTGGGCTGGCACACAGCTCCTGGAGGTATTCACTGCAACCAGCACTCTCTACCCCTCATCTGTCCAACTCACAGGACTCAGTTACTCTGCAAAGTTACTCTGGCCTCTTGGGCGCACTGAGGTATCAAGTCTGCTTTGGGCAAGGTGGTTGGAGGGTGCTATCCTATGAGAAATAAACTGCAGGTAAGGGTCTCAGCCCATAGTGGGTTTCAGGAAGGACTCGGGGGCGGGGGCAGCCCTCTGCATGTCACTGAGCCTCTAGTGAGGTGGGCCACTGTTTCCTTGGTGGTCAGAACCTGTGTCTATACCCTGAGCTACATGCCTGGAGAGATAGCTGGTCCTGCTGGGCGGTGGTGGCACATGCCTTTAATCCCAGCATGCAGGAGGCAGAGGCAGGCAGCAGGCAGATCTTTGTGAGTTCGAGGCCAGCCTGCACTACAGAATGAGTTCCAGGAAAGGCACCAAAGCTACACAGAGTCTTGAAAAACAAAACAAAACAAAAAAATCATCCCTAGGGTGCCTGGGCTGGAACAGGCTGGCAAAGGGTGGAGCCAGGTTCTAAGCTGCACTTGGCGCCTGAGGTCTGCCCAGGCCTTCAAGGGGCTGTAGGCAGTGGTAATGGGCAGACTTTATGGTTTTCCTGTTGGGAGAGGAACCTAGCTCAGAAGAGCTATTGTCCCCAAACAATGGGCCTGGCTAAGACCCATGAGGGCAGTGGCCCCCAAGCTGGTGGGACCCAACCCATCTCACTTTCTTCAACCTGACCTTGGGTCTAGCCTCTCCTGAGACTCATTCTGCCACACTCTTTGTTCCTGCCATCCCAGCTGGTCCTGGATGGGGAAGAGCATGGAGGTGCTCCCCCAACATCTCCAAAGGGCTTTAATGCATACTGCACCTTGCATCTCAACCCAACGAAAGCAGCACAGTGGAGAAAGTATCACTGGCACCTGGGCAGCAAAGCTGAGCTCCCAGGCTAGACCTGCTGTTCAGATGGGCCTGACTGGAGGCCCCAGCTTGAGCCAAGGTTGGAGAAGTCTAGAGAGAAGGTCTAGTTAAGCCTGGTGAGCTGAAGGCAGTATCCACTCTGCCATTGGTATAACTCCTGTCCCCCAATAGAAGGTCATGAATAGCTATCAAGCCAGGCACCTGCCTCGGCAGAGCATTAGGAAACTATCATGGCCTGATCACACAACATATCTTGGGGAGTGGCCAGCCTCCCCTCCCTGTCCAGAGGAACTGGACTGACCCTTGCAGCAATGCCCTGGGGTAGGGTAAGGGTCAGACTTTTAGTGGATGGAGGTACAGGCTGTAAGGATCAGCATGCTGTCTTCAGTTCCTGTGTTCAGAAGTGCTGGGCCCAAGAGAAGGGCTGGTGACTTCTCCTGCTTTGAGCTACCTCCCAGTTCCTGAAGAGCCAGGCACCACTACCCTCATTACTTACAGACAAGCTCACTCCATAGAAGAGCAGTGTACTGCAACTGGAAGTAAAAATGAACAACAGGCCAGGCGGTGGTGGCGCACACCTTTAATCCCAGCATTTGAGAGGCAGAGGCAGAGGCCTCTGAGTTCGAGGCTAGCCTGGTCTACAAAGCAAGTTCCAGGACAGCCAGAGTTACACAGAGAATTGGAAAGCAGATGCCCTCGGGGTTTAATCAAGTCTCTCCCCTGTCTCAGCAACACACACACTAGTGCTTCAATGACAAGTGTAATAGGAAAGCTGAAGGCTGTCCTATGCCCATCACTTGTTGGGAGGCCAGAATAAGCTACTCGGCACCCCGAAGCCCCAGGACCTTCATCTCCCATAAGCCTTTTACCAGAATTCTCTCTCCAACCCCCTCCCCCCACACATGGCTCAAAAATTGACATTCTCAATCATTTGTGAGTTGTTCATTGAGCAGACACAGTATTGCCAGTGGCACAGCAGGGACCGGTCAGGCCTCCTTCAGGCTGCTTGTGGGAGGGATCAGCACACGATGTGATGTATCTGTCTATTGACACATGAGGAATCTAGCAAGCAAACTGGAGGGGTGGCGTAGTGCTAGAAGCAGAGGCAGGAGGATCAATGTAAGTTCAAGGTCAGCATAGGCTGTAGAGTGAGACTGTTTGAAACAGAACAAAAGTGGGGGGGGGGTCCCTCTGCAGAGGCCCACAGAGGAGAAATGGAGTCCTGCTAGACAGCCAGGCAGGACCTGAGTAGAATAGCACACCGGCCTTCCTCTATCCCCCGAAACGGCCATGGCTGATAGGACCAGAATGGAGCTGGAGAGCTGGAGGTACCCTGCATGAGCACAGGTTGTGGGGTGGAAGAAGACAGGGACTGCTCCAAAGAAAAGTTCTCGACAGAAGCTCGTGAGGATGTGTGGAGAAATGGGTTGTGGTAGGACTATGTTCAGGGGCCTGCAAGGTGGACAAAGGTCTCTGAACAGAAGAATCGAGGATGATGAGGTAGAATCAGGCTCAGCAGCCTGTAGAGGACTTTGGGGGGGGGGGACATCCCTGGCAGATGTGCCCCAGACAAGTTGCTGTTCAAGAACAAGATTTCCCAGCCTGCTGGCAGTGGCTCAGATTGAGAACTTGGAGTGGGGGCATTGTCACGGGCTCAGGCTGCACACAGCTATGTCCAGGCTGGATGGAACCCAGCTGTTACACTCCTCTGTCCTAGTTTTCCCTCTTCTGCTGTGACACTTTCTAATTTTCATTAGATGTATTGATTTTATGTGGGAGTGTTTTGCCTGCATATATGTGTGTACACCATGTTCATGCTTGGTGCCTGCTGAGGTCAGGAAAGGGTATCATCCCTGGAACTCAAGTTACAGATTGCTGTGAACCACGTGGGTGCCAGAGAGTGAAGCTGGGTCCTCTGTAAGAGCATCAAGTGCTCTCAACTGCTGAGCATCTCTCCAGTCTGTTGCTGTTGTTTTTAAATGCTGAGCAAACCCACTTTGGGAAGAGGGGAAGGGTTCATTTGGCTTACATGTCCTGATCACGGTCCATCATTGAAAGAAGTCAGGGCAGGAACCACGGAGAAACACTGCTTACTGTCTTGCTCTCCAAAGTTTGTTCAGCTTGCTTGCTTAGACAACCTAGTACCACTTTCCCAGGGATGGCATGGCCCACAGTGGGTTGTGCCCTTGGGCCCTCCCACATCAAATGACAATCAAGAAAATGCACTACAGACATGCCTACAGGCCAAACCTGTGGGGCAATTCCTCAATTAACATTGCCCCTTATTAGGTGAATGGTTTGTGTCAAGTTAACAACTAACCATCACACCTTCTCCACTCAGGCTCAGCAGGCAGAGACAGGAAGCCCTGAGTGCTGGATTACAGGTCTTACAGATAAGGGACTTCATGGTTAACACAACACAAACCCTGTAAAAGGAGAGAAGTGATTCCCCTGTAGGCAAGAGTCCCAAACAGCCTGTGCTTCCCCACTTCTCCATCAGCCTTTTGGATGTAGGGGCTAAGGGCACTCTCTTCTCCCCAACCCCAGCTCCAATCTTTACACACAGCAAATCCTGGGGTGTGGTGGGTAAAGGGTACACTGTGGTAAAGGTGGAGGGTCAATTTTGCCAGGGGGCAACATACCTCAGGGTTCTGCTAACAGTCCACTAATGCTCAGAGACAAGCCCATGAAATGTACGGTGGAAAGGGGCTGGGAGAGCCTTCCTGAGGCCCTAGGGTGGGAAATGTATAGGAGTCACACTGGGACATCTTCCCAGAGCTATGTCAAAGTGGCACAAAGTCTCTTAAGTATCTAGAAGAAGCGGGTCTCCACATACTCTGGACCTGGGTGGCAACAGAGAGCATGTAAGGGTATGACTGATGAAGACGTAAGGTGTGGGGAGGTGTGGGCAAGATCCCATGACAAGGGACAGCATGGGTCTCTGTGGGTAGAAGGTGTCCAGAGACTGGGGTATCATGCTTTTTGCAGAGTGGAGCAGTCCAGCAGAAGCAAGGTCATGGCTCAGAAGAAGAGGTGAGCCCAGCTGTGAGGGCCTTGGAGAAGAAGCCAGCTTGTTGTGAGACCTAATGGCTAGGCACAAGTGCTGTGAAGGTAGGCAGAAAGACATGGGGCCAAGAGTCCTCATGCTGGGTGCTGGGTGAGTCACCACTGACCCGACGTCCTGGCGCCAAGGTGGGGGAGCAGGCCACTTTTACAGCAGGAAGCCATGAAGGCTGATAAAGGGCAGAGTTGGAAGCCAAGGGCTTCCCACTTCCTGCAGACTGAGTGGAAGGGCTAGGAGACCTGCGGGCATCTGCCTTTGCAGACCTAGGTGTCCACATTCTGGCCTGGATGGTTCACAAAACAGGACACATTTGTCCCATGGCTTGTCTAGCTGCACCTTTGGATAGTGTGGCAAGAAAGGACCTGGTGAGTGTAAGGTTATCTTGCACAGCTGCCAGGGGAAGGGTCTTCTAATCAGGGTAGTATGGAGAAGGTGGCCAGATAGGCAAAGAAGAATGTGACAGGTGCATCGACCTAACCAGGCGATGTCAGGAGTGCACAGGTTCCCAGGAGATGTGACGACAGATGGTGGCCTCTCAGTGCTGCCCAATGAGTGCAGCCCTTCCATACCTCAGCGCTCTGCCAGCTATGGCCACAACTACGCAGCCTGCCCACAGACAGCCACAGAAGGCTTAGCCTGGCCCTTGCATTGGCAGGGCCACACACCTGCTCTGTCTTCCAGGCACCGCAGTCTTAAGTCTGGGGACCCTGGCAGGTAGTCACCACATGGGCTGGCCTTCTCACCAGGGCTGCCAGCATAATAGTCTCAAACAATGCAAGTTGAGCAGACGGGCTAAGGGTGGCTCACCAAGCCTTAGCACTCCAGCACCCTTGTGCCATCCCGTGTGCTTCCCTTTCCCCAACACCCGGCTCTTCCCTGAGCCTAGTCTACATGATGCTGCTGTTGTGTCTTTTCTCTGTTCCCTTCTCCAAAAAAACCTTCCTTGCTCTCTTCCACCAGAACTGAGTTAGAGCCCTCTGGGGCTTCAGCAGTTTTTGAGGGTCCTTCTGTCCCCACCCACTACATCCTGCCCTCCTGAGTTCCGGACTAGGGGTTGCGGGGAGGAAGAGCTGCTAGCAGGCCCGAACTTCTTGGGGTAGGGGCTGCTTGCTCGTGGAAATGAAGCAGGAAGTGCTGTGAGCTGTACAGTGCCAAGGAAAGCAGACCCTTCCATGCCCCATCTGCCTGGGGTCTGCCAAGACTGGAAATGACCAGGGCCATCTCATTCTGACCAGATATAGAGGTCTGTCTCAGTCTCCACAGACTTCAGCCTTTGTCCTTACTCCAGCCAATTTCTGTCGCTCCCCATGACTCTGTCATTCTGGGGCAACTGAGCTCTTCCTGACAACTACAACAGACGCCTGCCAGGTATACTAATCACGGCTCTCTGGGCTCACTCAGCTGCTCCAGGTTAGGGTGGGGACTTAGGGCTTGGTAAAAGGCTGTCTCAACTCCCCTCCTCTCTGGAGTAGGCTCCAGTGTGAGCCATCCAGGCCTCCAGAGCAGTAGGAGGCCCAAGGAGTTTCCCAGATATGGTCCCAGAGGGCACATATCGTCTATCTGTTGGATAATCCTCAACGTCAACCAGGAGCAGGAATATAGCCTGGCTTATATGTCCCTGACTTCACGTTGAGGGTAAAAGGCAAGACCAAGGGCATGTCAGATGCTCCTCTGCTGTGCGCATATAGGCGGAGTCTAGGCTGCCAGCACGGCTACCCTCCAGCACCTCAACTCTCCCAGAAAACCAGACGATTCTGCCTGCCATGCAGGCATCCATGCCACCCAAAATAATTAGAGAGAAGTGCAGCCCTGCGGGGATGTTTCTCAGCATCCACATGGATGACGTCTGAGGCTTTGGGAGAATTTTTTTTTCTTTTTTTTTTTTTTTCAAAACATCACACAAAACAACTCAAGAGCCGCACAGGAGCCAGGCGCTCGCTGCTCAGCGGTCCTAGGCAGCCCGGGAGGAGCCCCTCGCCAGCTGCCCTAGGGGCGGAGCCAGAAGGGGCGGTTCCAAAGCTGTGAACTGTGCCAGGCTCTGGGCGGGGCGGCTCCCCCCTTCCCCTACCGAGATTGGTCTGAAAGCGGGGCTCGCCGACTTCCCATTGGTCTCCAGCCACCCACGCGCAGGCCTCTACGAGCTTAGGACTTCTCTCCGCGCAGGGCTTCCGTGGGTTACAGTGGAGGCGCACGGTGGGGAGGGACGCGCGAACAGCTCCGGTCGTACTGGGCCCGGTGTGCAGGGTCTTATCAGCGCAGGCAGCTGGCGGCATGTCCCCTCACGAGCTCCCCGGCCCAATTCAATGGCCATTGTCCGCCGGCCCCTTTGTTCAGGAGGCGGCCACTTCCTGCAGGACCGAGCAGGGGGCGGGTTGCAGGAAACCAAGATTCGCAGGCCAGCCTGGCCTGGGGTCCTGTCTCGGGGGCTCGTCTCCGTCCGAGGCCTGTTGGGTGGATGGGAGAGCCGGAATGTCTCCTGGAGAAGCAGGGTGGGGGGGGGGGGCTGTGTTCGTGAGATCAGATCCTATAGAGCTGGGGGAGGGACCGAGGAAGGTCCCCAGACTGCCATGCCCCTTCCAGGTCTGCTGCCTCCTACTGAATCCGGCGCGGGGTCACCGGCTCAGAGAAGTTAAGAACCGCCGTTTTGGATGGACGTCCGGGCGTGGAAACTCCACTCCCACTGCCTCCAATAATCCATTGGACTCAACTGAGAAACAGACTGTGGCATGGACTGTGAGTCTTGCTCACTCTCCTGAGCATTGTGGGGATCATTGGGCTGGCTGTGGTCCAGACTGCTCATTTCTGGAGGACCCACACCTGGCCAAGAGTCAGCTCTGTGGAAGAGGGAAGGCTGCCCTCTGGTCCACAGTCCACCGTGGTCCTTACCCAGCTGCCCATGACCACCTAGTATAGAACCAAACAGCTCTTTCAGGCCTCTCCTCTTTCAGGCCTCCGTCCCCAGTCAAAATCCAGGATCTCACGCAGGTATTCCAAATAGGGATTACATACAAGGAGTTGGCAACGAAAGGCCCAGGCAAGTGGGCAGAGCTGCCCCTGCTGTACCGAAAGCTAGAGTTCCTGTGCCTGTCCTGGAGTCTTCTAAGACGCTAGGCTATCACAAAATGACAGCAAGTGGCTGGGGATATCAGGCTTCCCTGGGTTGAGAAGAGATTCCCTACATACTCACCTCAGTGCAGAGTGGCCAAGAAGAAAGTTCAAGGTGAGCTGATGGGCATCCAACCAGCTTCTTGCCACACCCAACCAGATCCTTGCCCCTTGGGCATGTCTTGTCTATTGAGACTCTCTAGCCATGATGTGAAGTTGGTGCTGACGAAAGAAGGCATGAACAAACAGCATCCCACAGAGCAGAGCCTAGTGGCCCTTTACAAACAGCTGACACTCTCAAAGTCCTGGATCCATCCTAGGGATGGAAGCCTTACCATACTGATGCCTGTGAACAGAGCATGGAAACCCTTAGTGTGATCAACCGGAGGCTACAAGGTCTGGGTGAAAGCAGTTAGGCCTGAACTTGAATCTTCTGTGTTCCTTCAGGTTGTCTGAGAAGTCAAGGTGGGCCAATGCTTAGGAGAGGGCAGGAGAGCCCTGTCTGAGCCAAGGACGTTGGAAATGAAAGGGGGCAACAGCATGAGCTGGGACCACAGTCAGCCCAGAAGAAGTTGGAACCATCATTTTGAGTACTGTGATGTCCCTAGGAGAAGGGCAAGAATTGGAAGAAGGGAAGGCTATGTGAGCTTCCAGAGGACCTGGGAGATAAGTGGTCCTCCCATAGACTACATTAGAAACAGACCTGGAAAGGCAGCCTGGTGGGCTGAGGACTGAACCAGAGCTAGTGGTCTCTTAGAGCATGCCAAGAGGCAAGGTGTGCTGCCCATGTGCTAACTGTAGGTTGTCTTCACAGTTCTGGCCTGAAAAGACTTCCCTGCATGGCCCCAAGTTGGGAGGATAGCCATCAGCTCTCCCAAAGCTGTACTCACTACTCCAGAAAACTGCCTAGGACTCTCAGGCTACATACCACTGCTCAACCTTCTCATGTCAAGGGCTATCCACACCCCAACGGCCCTGTTTATTCTCTGCCAGGCAGACCATGGTCAGTCCTCTATCACAGGGCCCTGTCCAAAGATCAGTGGCCTTATCAGGACCAGGAGCCACTGGCCCCTCTACCCAGACCTTTCGTCCTTGGATAATCAAGCTGCATCCCCCTCACTGGTTCCACCCAGCTCTTGGCACTTGAACCTAGGCTTCCACCAGGAAGCCCCCATGTCATCTGCTAGCCCAGGTGATGCCTGGTACTGGGATGGGACCCAAAGCCCAAGAGGGCAGGGGCTGCAGGGAAAGATGGACCCTTGCTTTGCCTGGGAGCTGGGGGTGGGGAGGGGCTCTGGGGCCATCTCTTTCTGGGAGGTCTAAGCATGAGTCACCCCTTAAGGCCCAGGCACAAATGCAGGAAACTGCCATTCTATGGAACTATTTTCTCTCACAGAGGGAAAGCCCGTCACACGCAGGCATTGTTCATGACCAGTGCTTTCCGGGTGGGCTCCTGCAGAAACCAGCAGGCTAGGGCTCTGGGCTGAACTGCTTCCCTTTGAGACGAAGGGGCGCCTGGAGGTTAAGAATGTGGGGCCCTGGTCCAGCCACTAGTCTGAGGTGACAGGAGCACGTCCACAAGAGGGGTGCCCTAGGGGGATGGGGGCTAGACCAGCCAGGTCATTTTGCTGCCTACACGTAGGAGTGGAGGTCGGAGTGAAGAAGCAGGGGCTGCCACTATCTCCCATACCATGTAGCTTGTCCGGCAGCTGCCAGCTCCAGCAAGTCTTGCAGACCCCAGCCCTCTGTTTACTTGGGCTCTGAGTCTCTATAGGCCCTGTGGCAAGAGCTGAGCCTGGAATGGCTTGGGGATGGGGCTGGACACAAAGGTGGAGAGGGACAGGGTAGGGTAGTGTCACCTGGCCCTCAGGTGCTCACCTGTACCTGAGAACTACACTTACTGACAGGCTGCCGAAGACACAAGCCCCTCATAGGAAGTTGGGAACGCTGGCGCCCCCTGTCAACACCTTCGGGCAGTGCAGTACAGAAGTAGCTGGTGAGCCAGGTGGGCTGGCCCCTTAACCCGCACACCTCTTCTTTGGCTGAACAGGCTCTAGGGTGTCTGTGCATCCCAGCAGGGTGAGGGAGCAACCTTTCTGAGCTCTACCCTCCTCCAAGCTCCATTTGAAGCCCAGATCCTGGCCACCTGTCTGCAATATCCATGCTATCCTTGCCCATCTAGGGACTTTCCTAAGCTGGCCAGGAAGAGCCGGGACCTGCCTCCGTTTCGGGTCAAAGATGTCAGCAGCACAAGAGTTCATTTTCATTTTCACCACCATACACAGACTCACAGGCTTGCCCTCACTTGTGTAGGCCTATATGTGAGCACACATGTACTGTTAGACCCTCTGGTATCGCCACACTTCCTTGGACAGAGCCACAGAGTTGATGAGGGCAGGTGAGAACTAGCCACGGCCTGATAACATGCAGGGAGACCTGGGGCTCCTGGTGCCTGAGTCTACAACACAGCTGTCTCCTGGAGACCCAGAGTCTACAGTGACACGTGGGGAGATCGGCTCACAGGAACAGGCAGCCAGCTGGACAGAGCCCAATCCCAGTGAAGAAAGCAGGAGCGTGGCTTGTACTTGGGGGGCCTGCAAAGGACCGTGGGGCAGCAGCGTGTGTTAGAAGACATCTAGGGAAAGAACCAACATGAGAGGTGGCCATGAGGAGTGACTCAGAGCTGGGTACCCACCCAAAGAGAGCCTCCTAGAACACACTAGGGTTATGGGAGCAGCCATGGTGCCCCATAGATAGGATGGGGAGGCCTCAGCAGCCTCACCGTACCTCTTGAGGGGAGCAGAGGAGACAGCTGAGGGGACACAGACAAAGGCTGTGAGACATGTTGAGTATGCCCTTTGCGGCCACCTCTCCCTGACGTCTCCCTGGGCTCTTCCCCAGATATTTTCAGTTTCACTCACCTGACACAAAACCCACCCTACCACACACACCTCACGCCCTCCCAGTGCTTCAATGGGAGTAAAATACACAAGTACAGCATTTACCCTCTTAACCATTTTAAAATGATCTTAATTGAAAAAGTAATACATGCCCCAGCAAAATTCAAAGCAGTGCTTTATGTGTGCAATGAAAAACAGAGCTGGATACTCCTTCAGCTACTCACCCACCGTTGATGGCTCCCATGTGGTGCACACCTGTTACCCCAGCACTTTAATTGGGAAGTCTGAGGCAGGAGGATTGGTGAAAGTTCAAGGCTAACTTTGATACTGCCAGTTTCTTTCTTAAGGCACACCCAAAATTCACTGTTGTAACCTTTTTTTTATATATAGTTTGTTTTAAGACAATGTCTCATGTAGCAGATGTGGGCTTTGAACTGCGTCACCTGCCTCCACCTCTTTAGTGCTGGGATTATAGGTTCCATTGTAATCACTTTGTTTGTTTGTTCCAAGACAGGGTTTCTTTGTGTATCCCTGGATGTCCTAAAACTCCCTCTGTAGATCAGGGTAACTTTGAACTCACAGAGATCCACCTGCCTCTGCCTCCCAAGTGCCGGGATTAAAGGTGTGCGCCACTCCTGGCCATTGTAACCACTTTTAAGTGCATCGTTTGGTGGCATTAAACTCACCTGTTATTGTGCTCATTGTGGGACACTGTCATCATCCCAAACTAAAATCTTGTCCCCCACCTCCTCCCCCAGACACCCCTTCTATCTGCTGCATCTACAAATCGGACTGCTCCTGGGGCCTCATGTGAATGGAAGCACATGGTTCTTTGGACTGGCTTATTTCATCCCACCTCAGAGGTCATCATTTGTAGCACAAATTCCTTTCGGGCTCAGCAATACTCCATTGCACAGCAGAGCATCTGTATATTCATTTGTCCATTAACAGTCATATTCTGATGCACAAAGATTTTACATTTTCTTCTTCTGTTTGGACAGGTTTTCTCTGGGTACTCACTCTGTAGTTCAGGCTGGCCTCAAACTCAGAGATTGGCTGGCCTCTACCTCACAAGTGCTGGGATTAAAGGTGTGCGCCACCACTGGCCCCACAAGATTTTACATTTCCATGAAGTCAATCTGATTGCTTTCCCTTTGGCTGTCATTGACGAGTTGAATGTCCTGAGTTTCTGTCCTTTTTCCCTCCTAAGAGTTTTAAACCTTGGTTCTTATGCTCAAGCTTCTGGTCCATTTGAATTAATTTTGTGTTTGGTGCCTTGCAAGGCTCCAACTTCATCATCCTTTTGCTATAGATACCCATGTCCCCTGAGATGCCTCACAGTCAGAAGAGGCCAAAGCCCAATCTCCACCCCACAGCAAAACACCACAACCTGCTTTTGCTTGACTGGCCTCCTTCCAGCTGTTTGGGCCAGAAAACCTGGCAATATCCTGATTCTATGTCCTTCACTCTTAACTCTACAGAAACCTGCTGCAACTCCTCATAGAGTCTGGCAGAGACTATGCATGCATGCCCAAGACGTGCTCAGGATGGCTGGGGCCACAGCTGGTAGTATGGGACCTATTCCTCTTGAAATCTGTTCTGAGGGGCCAAGAGATGGCCCAGGGGACAAAGCTGCACTAGCGTGAGAATCCCAGCACCCAAACAAAACCAGGGTGGAGTCTGGAAGCTCAGCTCCTGGGGAGAGAGGCAGAATAAATGAGGCAGATAGTAGTAGGGAAGACACCCAACAACTATGAGGGGCATGCATAGTCACACACAGGGTGTGTGGTGGTGTCACACGGAGGACAACTATCATAGAGTCAGTTCTCTCCTACTTTGTGTGTGTTCAGAGATTGAACTCAGGTCACCAGGCTTGCATCATCAAACAGTAAACACCTGTTCTGAGTCTAGTGTGGTGGCTCACTACTGTGATCCCAGCATTCCAGAGGCTGTGGTCAGGTGATGGGTGAGGAGTTCCCTGGGAGGTTGGGCTACAGACCCTCAAAACCACTGAGAAGTGTGTGTGGTGGGGTGGAATCCGTTTTGGAAAAAGTTCAAATGCAGAAAAAGGACAGACTTCACCAGCCTTAGCCCCACCCACTGGGGCCAGCACTGCTTCACCTCTCTCTATCCTAGAAGTCACTTTGACTTTGGCCTATATCCCCAGCTCCTTGGCAACTCTGGCCCAGCCGTCCCAAGCAAATACACAGGCACTCGGAAGGTCTGGCCAGCACAGCACTCAGGCTCTTGTCCAGCACAAGGGAGGCAGGCAGAAGTGAGGTCCCACAAAGCCCTCAGTGGCCTATAGGTGGGTAGAAGTAGTGCTGGAGGAAGCTGATCCCAGCAAGGGCTTTGTACCTGGTCACAGTCACCCTTCTGTGTGTAATAAGCACATTCCAACAAGGGGTGCTGGGCATGACTTTCGCTTGGAATGGGGGTGGCATGGAGAGAGCTGAGGATGGATATTCTTCCAAGATGTCTGCTCTGCCACAATTGACACACAGGAAAATAGGGGCAGGGTCTCAGCTCTGTCAGGTTACCAGAAATATGAGGTCTTTGTATTCCAGAGCTACCTGGTCTCCCAGCCTTGATATAGTCCTTCTGGCCACTCTGTCTCTTAGGATCCTCATGTTGTATGGTATCCTTAAGTCTCCAGACCTACAAGCTACCTGTCATCCCACTAGACAAACACAGAACTCAGCCCACCTAGACATGTGCAAGTGATGGGCACTGTCTAAGAGCGTCTTTCATCCCTGAGCCAGCAGTGGGCAGGCCATCTGTGCCCTACAGCTCCCTGGGTATAGGATCTGCCCTACCGTGTGCCTGCTTGTGTTCACATGGAGCCTAAAGTGGCAAAGAGAATTTTGTACGTGTGGCTGCTTGAAGACCCTGAGGTGGGAGTGGCCCCAGATGCGATCATATTGTCCTGTGGGGATGTGGGCTCTTCCTGTTCTCCTGCTAGGCAGGCCCAGGTGCCCAGAGCGAGTGCATGTAGCCCCAGCCAGTGACACTACGCCCTGTAACCTCCACCTTCTCCTGCACTGCTGATGAACCGGTGAGAGCTCTGTGACTGATCCTTATTATCTGCACACACCCTAGGGAGGAAAGGCCTGCAAAGAGGCCTCTGGAATAGGAGGAAGACACCATTGGCTGGGGTGGGCTGCCAGAGGGGCTCCTGGCTGGTGGTCACTTTGACCCCCAGGACACTAGGTGGCCAGGCTAAAGCTGGAAAGCACAGTGCTTTAGGAGGTGTGTGTGTGTGTGTGTGTGTGTGTGTGTGTGTGTGTGTGTGTGTGCGCGTGTGGCTAGTCTTCAAGAATGGCTCTTGTGACCCATGTACCCCATATTGTGAATTCCCCTCCCCTTGAATCTGGAGTGGCCTGGGCCTTTGGATGCATCTAGATTGACATTGTGATGTAAGAGCTCTGAAGCTGTCTCTGGCTCCGTGAATGTGTGCAGTGTGGTAAGGAACAACATGGCCTGTGTGAAGAGAAACAGCCAGAGACAATGCCCCACTTTCTCTCAGACAGGGGGGGGCAGGCCAGGCCAGGTCAGCCTCTACCTGGGCTGGGGCTCTTCCTCTAGCCTTCCTTCATCAGCCTTTTCTCTTCTGACTTTTTTCTGAGAGGAGACTTCCTACTCTCCCGTTCTGTATGCTCCAGTGATCGCTCTGGTTCCCAAGCTTGGGGAGAGGGTGGGGTTGTTACTAACCAGGGACAAGCAGGCATCCACTCGGCTCACCTACCCCCGCGATCCCCTTTGATTCCTACACGTTGAAGGCTTCAAGTACCACAAAGCCCTCCTCTACCCTACTGGGTTCTCATCCCCTATATAGGGTGTAGAGAACAGCCTGACAGCGCCTCCCTTGCAAGCTGCACTCTGCAGGTGCTACCTGCGCGTTGGGGCCCCGCCCTCCGGCCCGCCCTCCGCGCGAACTGGGCATGCCCAGAAGTGCGTAGACGCTCCCGCCAGCTCCTGTCTGCGGAAGACTCTCCACTGCGCCACCCATGGAGCGCATCGAGGGGGTGACCGTGGGCCTCTGTTCCCGCTCGCCCTACCTGCGGCCTCTCAGGCTGCACTACCGCCAGGTGATCTGCCCCTCGCGCGCCTCTCTGCTCACCCCCCTTAACCCCACCGACTATGCGGTCCCGTCCCCGGGTTTGGCTCCGCCCCCGGGGCTCACGCCTCCGCCCCGAACTGGTTCTCTGAGCCCGAGCTCCGCCCTCCTGCTGTCCTGACCACCGGTTTTCAGACTCAGTTAACCTGGAATGGCCAAGGAAGGACATTCGAGGATACTCTCTCTTCCCTCCAAGGCAGATTGACTGGCCCTCCATTTCTGACTGCCCATCGGTACTTTTATGCAGTTGGATCTCAGGGCAGGAAGAAGTCTAGGGAGACAAGCCCACCTTGGGATAGGAGACACCCTTCTTTGCTCATTCCTCCTAGCTCCTCCTGCAAGCCTTAGTGGAAAGGCTACTGCCTCCAAGAAGCCTCCCCAGTTCAACCTTTCCCAGCTCCCAGGTGTCTCCCAGAGCAACAGGGCCGTCGGTAGCTTTCTCACTGGCACCGTGGGGTACATAGTAGGCCCACAGAAAACATTTGCTGAGCTTGGTTGCTGCTCCTCTCTCTTCTTTCATCCTGTGGTCTTCCAGCAGGGTGGGCCCTGTCTAGTCGGCCTCGGCTTATTTCCCTTAGCTGTGCTATCAGATGCACCGTGCTTTCCTGACCTGATCAGTGTAGCCCTGACTGGGTTTCAGCCCAGATCAAACCACCCGGGGCTTGGTGTTTGCCCAGCACCCCCATCCTCCGTTACATCCATCCCTGTCCCCAGTGTCCAGTGTGGCGGCTGCCAGCCTGAAAATCCCCCCTGGCCCTCATGTGTTTGCTGGGCATAGGTCCTCTCGACCCCAGGACACAGAATTCCTCTCCCAGAGTGCAGCCAAGGGTAGTACAGGCTTGGGGGAGCAGTTGGGTTCAGTTGAGGGACATGGGAGTCACTTTCCTTTTCCCTTTCACTGGCTGGTGACAGGGGATGGGCACTGTGCCTGTTCATGCACAGGACATGGGGCTCTGGTGGGCAGTTGTTGGGAGCAGGGTGGTCCAGGCTAGTTCTGCTATGGCTCCTGACAACAGCGCTTCCCTTACTTCCTGGGAAGTGCCGTGGGGTGGTTTTGCAGCCTTGGCTGGCAGCCCACCAGCACATTTCCTCTGATGGCGTTGGTAACCAGAGCTCAGCTGAGCAGGCAGCAGCCACACTCATGGTGGTGGTGGGGGACGGGTAGCATTTCCTCAGGAGCTGAGGGATACTGAGGCTGGGCTGTGAACTGGCTAGGGAATGGCAGCCTTTAACTGACTGCTGCTCCTGGCCAAAAGAGGTCTGGTAGACAGTCAGACCAAAATCAGGGGCCCGATTGCCCTGCTCAGCCCATGTCCACTGCCAGTGTCAGTTTCTCCAGCCCTTCCCATGGCTCTAACAAAATGTTTGGCCTTGGGTCAAGAGGGTCCTTTGGAGTGATACTTACCGGGATGGAAGCTGTGAGGGTAGTCAAGACAGGCTTACTGCAGCCTGGGCGGGGAGCCTTCTTTGGAGCCTGCCTGGGTGGCTGGATGTCAGGCAGGCCTGGGCTCGCCTCGTGGGGTGGTTCTTCAACGGCCTCCTGGGCAGCCTGACCTGCCCAGGACATTGGCTCTCTTCTCCCCCTGGAAACCAGGCTGCTACCACCCTCCCAGGATATCTCTGCCTGCAGGCTCAAGTCAGTCTTTCTTTGGGACCTTCACCTGTGAGCCTCTCCCAGGGGAAGCAGTACCCTTCTCTGCCTGTAGGCCAACGCGAGGAAGCCCTGTGGCGGTTCTTCTTCCTCTCCCTCTTCATTGCCTAGCGCTCTGCCTCTGGGGCCCAGGCCCCTGTCTATTTTGCGGCTTGGATGGAGCCCCAGCATCTGTGGATAAGCAGGAAGGGTTAGGGGTGAATAGGCTCTAGGTCTCCAGCCCCCAGACACAGCCTGTCTTACCACGTGGCATCTTGATGAAAGGTAGGGCCTTTCTAACCTTGTATACAAAGCTCCGTTGACATCTGGTCTGGCTGTCCTCTACAGCAGGGCCCGCCTTACCTGTCTCCTGAGTGCTACATGGATCTAGGGAGCCTGTCCCACATGCAGGATCAGCAGGACTAGGGGATGTGTAAGATATAGCCTGAGCCTGAAGCAGGGTGGGGCATGTACTCACTGCCAGACCCACAACTGCAGTGTAAACTGTCCAGTGGCCCAAGGGAACTTCAGCAGTGAACTCCTGACTTCTGCTCTGCCCTGCCTAAGGGTGTCACATCTGCCCTTCCTGTACCCTCCTAGTCCTTCCCACACTCAATGGCAACATAGGTTTCTGTAGTACTTTGTGCTCATGAAATGCCTTTCCTGCCCTTTGCCCAGGCTTTCTACCTTACCCTTCCCTGAACACCAGGCTACCCTGACTTCTGGGGAAACCCCATCTACCCCCACCCGTGGCAAGTCCCCATTCCTGATGGGTATAGGCAGGCAGCAAGCCCCCCTGCTGGGAGCTGCCTCAGTGGGTCTATCTGGCCCATGTACCTCCATTTGTTGCTGGCAGACACTCACCCTTCCTGATTGCTACCCTGCCTCTTTCAGGATGGTGTCCAGAAGTCCTGGGACTTCATGAAGACACATGACAGGTGAGAGGGGCTGTCCTGGCCACTAGGCCATCCCCCAGTTTCTGCTCGCCTTGGTGTCTTCAAAAACCTCCGTGAGGCCTGGTGGCTAAGTAATGTAGTAGCTGAGGACACCAGGCCCCTGGTGGCAGGCTAGCCCTCCTTGGGCTGAAGAGATCTGCTGATCTTACTCCTCAGGATCCACAGCATGGGCTAATGTGGTTTGTGAGGGGTGTGACAGTTGGGAAACTGGCCAGCAGAGGCCTCCACTCTCCCAGTTGCCCAGTATGTTTTCTCCCCCTGCCCCTATTCTGTGAACTGGAACCTAACGGGTCAGGGCCCTGGCCTGACTGTGTGGCCTTCCTATCTGAGCAATGAATGGACCGACTGCATGTTCTTACCGAGCTTCATCCCCCCATGCAGCGTGACCATTCTCATGTTCAACTCTTCTCAGAGAAGCCTGGTGTTGGTGAAGCAGTTCCGGCCAGGTGAGAACGGCTGGGTGGGCAGGATTTGGGAAGGGGGAATTGCAGCGTGCTTCCTGGCCCTTGATCCTGAGCGTCTGAATGCTGATGCAGTGGTGGCTCTAGGGGAAACTGAGGTCCAGCAAGAGGTGCCTGGCCCAGAGAAGATTACATTGAGGTAACCACCATGTGGCCATGCTTCCCCCCCCATACCAGCTGTATATGCAGGCGAGGTAGAGCGCCTCTTCCCGGGGTCTCTGGCAGCTGTGGACCAGGACCAGCCCCAAAAACTTCAGCCGGCACTGCCTGGTGCAGTGGGAGTGATGGTAGAACTCTGTGCCGGCATTGTGGACCAGCCTGGGCTCTCACTAGAAGAAGTGGCCTGCAAGGAGGCTTGGGAAGAGTGTGGCTATCACCTGGACCCCACTGATCTGCGCCAAATTGCCACGTACATGTAAGGAGGCTTGGCAGGGTGGGCTGCTATCTAGTGTGGTTGAAAGGATAAGACAGACTGTCAGAGTGGTTGAGAACCCTGTCCCTGAGGGTATACAAGCACAGGACTGGAAGAGGGTTGATGGACCGTGCCTCAGCTCCTAGGCTGGGCCAGACCTGGTGCTTTGGGGCTGGTTCTGGAGTATGCTCAACCCTGTGCCCCTACCCTGCAGCCCCAGCCATGTGGGGTTGGGCTCTGGGTGGCAGCTGCTGCCGACAGATGCCCCACTTCCTGTGGGATTAAGCGGCGGGCGGGCGCTGGGGGTGGGGTGAGTCACAGCTCTGTTCTCAGCCGGTGGCTCAGGAATGAGAGGGAAGGACAAGTCCTGGGGAGGGGAAGGAGGAGGGACTACCCCTCCTAAAGCCCAGGTGCCAGTCACTCATGCCTCCCTCAGACAGCCAACCAAGGCTACCTTATTCAAATGGAAAGCCACTCCTTGCCTCAGGATGTGTGGATCTTTGACCACTGAGATCTTAGGGCAGAAAAAGGGTCTATGGTGCCTGTCACCCCACAAAATTGAGCACCACCTCTGACCACCTTTACAGGGGCCTAAGCCCACCTTCAACCACGAAGGACCAGAGTCCCTGCCACCCCTCTCCTGGCACACTCCACACAGCCAGGGCCCTCCTGCCTCCATCCCTGAAGACCTCACCCTGTAGCACCTAGCTGTGGTTGGACCGTGTTGGGTCCAGTGTTGACCATTGCCTCTGAAGGGCTGGTCTGTGTCCTTTTCTATCTACGTTTTCCATTTGGACAGCCAGGGATGCCTGGATCCTTCAACTTCCAACATGGCAGTGTTTAGGGCAGGGGAATCTAAGGACCTACATAGGGGTTTGGCTAGTGTGTGGAGCAGACAGACGGGATGGAAGGCAGGAAGGAAGTTAGCTTTCGGGGTGGGGGGTCCCGGCAGATGATTGAGGACAAGGCAACCTTGTCTTGAGAGGTTTCATAGGCAGGGCCTCTGGGCTGTGTCCTAACTGAAGGTGCTAGAGAGCCAGCTAGTGATCATCCTACTTAGACTTATATTTTGAAGAGGAGGGTGTGGCTGTGAGGAAGCATGACTGAAGGTAAGGCTAAGTGAAAGTCAGAGTACCTGTCCCTATGGGCCAGTCCAGAGCCTACCCACTTAATGGTTCCCTGCCCAAGACCAGAAGTAAGCCAGTCCACTCCCTTGATAGTCATACATGACTATTGTTGCCTTGTTGTGTGAATGACATTAGAGCCTGCCCAGGCTGGAGGCAGCCGCTAGCCTGACCGGACCACAGCCTGGAGCTGTGTCCCTCATAAGTTGGGGAACTGAGACCAGTGGCTGCACAGACTGGCTGATTCCAATCACAGGTGCAGGCCATGACTGTCAGGAAAATGGGCCGTCAAGTAGGGCTCTGTGGGCATAAAGAGGTAGCTGGGCATGGTCAGTCTTGGAGTGGGGGTCCTCCTCTTGGGGGTTGGGAGCTCTTGTGTATCTCCCAGTTCTGCTCCTGCCTCCATGAAGTGTCCTGCTGAGAGATTCCCCACCTGTACCTGTCTGGAACTGTGTTGGAATCTGTCCTTTTATGTGAAGACGTCTGTGGTCCCCACCACCACACCCAGTCTCTGGTTTCTTCATGGCTCCCCAATCAATCAGGAGCTGCTGATGTGGGCCGGGCTGGCTTGGGCCTTAGCAGTTATGGAAGTCAGGTCCTGGTTGGGTACCTGGCAGGCGTCATGGGCAGGGGCCTAATGAACAGATTCTAAGAGACTATCACAGACTCTAGTCCTGCTTGCTTATGACCCCATGGCTTCTGCATATCCAGTCTATGTCCAGGGTCCTTGGTCTTCCACTTAGGGTCTCATAAGCTTCATGCAGGGCTGCCAGCCACATCCATGATCCATCCAGTTGCAAAGGTAGCACACTCCAACTCCTGTGGCTATGGGATAAAGGTCACTTCCTGACTAGCTGTTGACCAGGAACTACTCTTAGATCTCAGTGGTGCCTGCAGGTCCCTGCCATGTGTCTTCTTACAACACAGCAGCTTCTTCTGGTCTCTGTTAGCAGAATTATCAGATTGTCCAGTTTTGAGCTTGAACCTGTGGTGTGAGTTCACCTGATTAGGCCAGGCCTACCCAGGTATCTCCCTTGGGATGAGTTCAGTCAAGTAGCTGAGCAGAGTCCTGGGTCCATGATGTGTGTAAGATGCCTCTGACATTTTTGTTTTCCCTGAATGCCAGTTATTATATTCATCTTGACCGTTTGATGGTGAGTCTAGTCTTTGGTAGCTGAGCCATCTCTCCAGCCCAATTATCAAAACCATTCCGGTGCTCTTTATGTCCCTTTCCTAATTGATGTGAGACCCCACCTCCGCCATATCATAGTCTAGTGCCAGAAGGCATGCCCAACATGCATCAGGTTCCCATGGATGTACCCACCAGGAGTGGTATTTGGGAAGGGTGAAGCCACTCAAGAGTTCTGCCCATCAGAAAGCCAGAGAGAGAGAGGCATGGAAGCAGGGTGGCTGGCAGGGTCACCATGGTGTCTCAGCGTTCCCTGTTCTACCTGACAGGTCTGGAGTAGGATTGACTGGCTCCAGGCAGACCATGTTCTACGCAGAGGTGACAGATGCCCAGCGAAGTGGGCCTGGTGGAGGCCTGGCCGAGGAGGGGGAACTCATCGAGGTGGTACATCTGAACTTGGATGAGGCCCAGGCCTTTGTGGACAACCCCAAAATCCCCAAGACTCTTGGTGTTATCTTCGCTATCTCTTGGTTCTTTAGCCACGTGGTTCCCCACCTGAGTCTCCAGTGAGACCTTGGGGCTGGACAGGCCGGTCCTGTCCACTCACTTTCCTGCCCTACACCCTCAATAAAGCTTGTATAATTTTCACTGATGGCCACTGGGGTGAGGATCAGTGTCTTGAGTGGTAACAAGGTCTCCATACAAACCCCTCTGTTCCACCTCAGACTGTGCAAGTGGATGCTCTGGGAGGCAGATGGCTGTCAGTGGGCTGGTGCAACAAGCCTGGGATATGGTCAGGTAGAGTAGCCAGCTTAGGAGGGGCCCAGGCTAAGTGTTCAGTCTTGGACAGGGCCACCATTCCCTGTGCACAACATGAGCTGTATCTGCAGGAGTAGACACTGAATGTGGCCTCAGTTGAGAGGAAATGGGTACAGTCCTGCCCATTCCAGAGAGTGTATACTCCCTGATCTGGGCAGATATAGGGTCCCTGCCATGCCCGGGGTTGTGCTAGAACAGTACTGCCAGGAACTCAGGGCTAGGGATACTCTGAATCTGGTGTCTCCAGTGCCCTCTCCATGACTTGAGGGGACCTCACTTGGCCTATAGGACACAAGTAATGTCTGCAGGCTTGGCCATGATGAGCATCTAGGGCAGTCATCTTGGTGTGGGCAGCCTGGTCCTTGCATAGAGCTACCTTAGGGGTGTGACAGCTCACAGTGCTGCTTGCTGGCCTTGCTTTCTGGCCTGAGGGTGGGCCTATGAGAGGCATGCACATAGCTCAGAGCCGTCCTTGAGGTCCCCAGAGTGCCTGCTGTAGACAAAAGGGCATGCTGTCCCACCTAGCCAGCCACCTGGACCACAGGCACATACTTCAGCCCCCCACCCCTTGTGAAAGGTGCATTGGGAGACATCTGAGGGATCCAGAAGTTGGTCTGTCTTGGGTAAGGTCAGGCTGCAGAGTAGTGGTCCAGCTGTGTCTTTCCCTAGAGCTTCAAACCCTCCAGTTAGCATCTTATATGACATCCCACTGACGGGAACCACGAGGTATCCTGGAGAGATTTCCCCCTTCCCCCTTGTAACAGTACTGTGGCACTCAGGTGATGAGCTGTCTGTGATCATGTCCTGGGGCTCTGTGCCTCAGTGTCCCCTTGTATGAGGCCAGGAGCTGAAGTGTTGGAATCCTAATCATAGACATTGAGGTAGGGATGCTGAGGTGGGTGGGGTACCCTCTGTCCTCTTATAGCCCCCTGCCCTGCCCTGGAGGATGGGGGGGGGCACTGGCTTCACCCCTCCCTATGCCCCAGGTGGGTGTGACATTGAGGTACCACCCTGAGGAGGCTGCTCAGATAGCACCACCTGTATGCAAATGTTTGTAGCAATTTAGGTGGGGCCCAGCCAGACAAGCAACCACAGCTTTTCTTCTCTCTCTCTCTCTCTCTCTCTCTCTCTCTCTCTCTCTCCCTCCCTCCCTCCCTCCCTCCCTCCCTCTCTCTCTCTCTCTCTCTCTCTCTCTTTCTTTTTTTAAATTTTAGGGAAGGGTCCTTAGGTATGTGGTGTGTGTCCAGGAGCTGAATACAGTGGGGCACAGTGATCCAGCTTCACCTTGATGGTCCCAGGACAGGAGTATATCCAGCCACTGCCATCTATGCCCTGCCCTGACATTCTGCAGCTGCCTAATGCCCACCATCGGAATCCCATGACCCTCAGGATTGCCCTTGGGTGTTTGCAGTCTGATGGGCAGAGTGGGGGAGGGCTCTGGAGGACAGGAGGATGGGTTAGGAGTCAGGGCACCTGGGCTTGGGTAAAGTCCAGTCCCTCACTCTGATCTGCAGCCTGGCGGGCAGGTCAGCAGGCACCATTGCTGGGCCTAATGGAGCTGGCATCGATTTCCCGGCTTGGGGTGGGGGGGCTGTAACCGGAAACTCCCCTCCCTGGCCGCTATATTTAGCATCACAGGACATGGGCGGAAGCATAGCTCACTCCAGAGCCCAGCCAGCTCTGTCCAAATCCTGGGCTGCCTCATCCTTCAGCTGGGTCCTGAGGCCCCTCTGTGCCTATCCAGCTCAAGCTAAGCACCCATTAAGAACAGGCCCAGACTTCCAGTGTTAGGGATCTTGGAGAGAGACACCATGTGGGAGTCAATCATGCCCAGTGGGTGATGAAGGCCTTCCTGAACAGGCAGAGCAGCTGACCCCACAGGGTCAGGTCAGGGTTCCTGAGCCCCCAAGTATACTGGGGACAGCATGAAGGCAAGCATAAAGTTTGAAGGGTGTGTGAGGCAACAGTTCTCCATGTGTAGGTCCATCTGTCCCTGACAATTCTGCCTGAAAGCTGCCGAAATCAGTGCAGGGAGGGGATTTCCAGGGGAGGGTCCCTCTCAATGCAAGTGGTCACCTTTCACACCTTCAGCATCTGCTGGTCACCATCAGGTAAGGGTGTGGCACCCAGGAAGAGGAGGAGGAGGAAGAGGAGGAGGAGGAGGTCATCACCATTGTGGTGATGACACCTGGTCATGGCAGGTGTCATCCAGGTATTGAATATACTGCCCTGATAGTCTCCAGCTGTTCTAACCAAGGAGACCCAGGTCTCCCTGCTCTCCAAGGCATGCTGTTGGACAGACCCCCCCCCCCCCCTTGGAGCCTGTGTACCTACAAAGTGAGTCCTGTGTCTTGGCCTGATGAAGAATCCTTCCCTGAACCACTGCACTCATAGCTCTGAGCAGGGGGGTGGGAGCAGGCTGAGTCAGTCACACAGAAGTCCCTGTCAGCACACTGTGGCTCTGCCTGCTGGCCTGTCCTCCCACAGCAGCCTGAGAGCAGAAAACAGGGAGGCACACAGGGTGAGCTGCAGGGTTATCCCTGGGTTCAATTTCATGCCGAGCCCCCCCCCACACACACACACAACCCAGCCCCTGCACTGCCTGGACATCCTAGACACTGTCCTAGACATCTGTGCCTCTCAACAGCACCGGGGCATCACCCTGACCTCCCCTTGTACCGCTCCAGGCCACTGTCAGGAATCGTGATGGAAATGTAAATCATGGTGTGGCACAGCCAGCCAAGCTCTTTGTGACTTCCCACCAGTATCAGCAGGAAGACTGTTGTATTACCACCCACCTTGGTTTGGATATTTTGTCCTCATAAGCCCTTGTCAGGTTCTTTGAGCCTCAGAACCTTAGCATGTTATTCCTTTTCCTCACCTTGCTGCCCCACCCTCTGGGTCTCATGGGATGTGGGAGTGGGGGGGGGGTGGAGACACCCGGTTTTAGACTCTTATGGTTTGCTGGTCTACAATATATCATCCACCCTTAGACAGAGAGGCCCCTGCAGGTAGGCCAGGGCTGTGGCTACCTAGTTCACAGCTTGGCTGGGTGCCTCGGAGACATGGTGAACATAGGCAAGCTGGGAAAGCTAAGGCTCTTGTGTCCTCTGTGGCCTCCCTGTCTCCAGGCCAGAGGGAAAGTGAGGCTGAATCTGCAAAGGGACTGTCTTCTTGAAAGATGCAAACATTGGGAAGACTCTTAACCCACTCCAATTCCCTTATTTGGTGGGTGTCCCTGTGTGTGTAGCCAGGCCTGGCTTGTGTCGTGCCCCCCCCCCGCCCCAACTAGCCTACCTGCCTGAGGGCTTCCTGGGCTCAGGCTGGGGTGGGAGCACTCTGAGTGTGCAGAGCCAGGTATGGGGGTGCTGGCCCACCTTTGTAGGCCTGCTGCTTCTGCAGGAGATCTTGGAGAGGCATTAGGCACTGGTGGGACAGGTACACTGCTCAAGGCCTTCCCAGGGCTTGGCTCCCTGTGTAGGTTGCCAGGCAATATCCAGGAGGCAGGGTAGTATCCCTGGTCCACTTCTACTGTACCTGATTCACCAGTATCAGAATTTCTCCCTCCCCCACTAAGTCCTCTGGCAGTGACTTGGTTCAGTCGGGGAAGCCTGGGAGAGGAGCCTTGGAGAGAGGAGAACCCAGCTATTGTGGGATTTTGAAGGGCAGGGTAACACATCACCACCTTAAGTATGGGGATTTCTAATCGCTGGGGTTACCACTGGCACTGGAAAGGGCTATACTGACGGGAACAGAGGCCGTTAGACAAAGAACCCTTGGTATTGACATGCAGAGGAGGTGATCACTTAGGAACAGGCTCAAGGGATGGTAGTGGAAGGGTGGGATACCCAGGCCCTGTGACCTAGACTCCCAGATTGCTGGAAAATCCTCTTTGGGTAGCTCTCTTGATATGGACCACTGTCTTTTATTCCCATTTCCTTTCCCCCAAATTTGGACCTATGGCCGGCGAGGTCCTTGAAGGTAAGAGTCTGGAGACGTCCACCTCCGAAACAGCCTGCAGGAAGGAACATTTGTTGACTGGCTACTCAACCTGTGCGCTTGGAGGAGGGGGAGGGCTGGGCGTCGGAGGGGAGCAGCGCCCCCTGTAGCCTGCGTGGAGGTGGCAGGAGGCTGAGGAGCGGGGGAGATTCCTCGGGGAAGGGGGCGCACCAGGAGTTGGGCTCATTCGGGTCCCAGGGCCCCATCCGCCCCGCGTGGGGGCAAAATCCTGATGCGTACATCAGGCAGCATCTCCTTTGGGACCAAGAGCAGCGCGAGAGTGGCTGCGCTCTGATGGGAGGGGACCATGACGGTGACCTTAGGGGGCGCCCCACTCCTAGGCTGATAACCCGGGGGAGAATTCTGGAGAAGAGGCCACACCTCAGCGAGCCTGGGCACAGGAGAAGCCGCTGCCCGGTGGCCCCGCGCCCTGCCGCCCCGCGCGGAGACCGCGCCCTCGCCTCCTTTAAAGCCCGGGGAGCCCCCAGTAACCCCCCCCACGGCCCCACCCCACGGCGAGGCCCCGCCCCCTCATGAATATGCAGGTGCGCGGGTGACGAATGGGCGAGCGAGCTGTCAGTCTCGTCCCGAACTTGTTGGCTGCGGTGCCGGGAGCGCGGGCGCGCAGAGCCGAGGCCGGGACCTGCCGCCGCCGTCGCCGCCGCCGCCGCCGCCGCCGGGTGGGAGCCGGGCCGGCCGCCGGAGCGCGGCCGCAGCGAGCCGGAGCCGCCGCCTCCCCTGCACGCCCGCCGCGCAGCCCGCGCGCACTGCTCGACCCCGCCCGCGCCGCTTGTGCGGCCGCCGCCGCCTGTGCGCCGCCGGGCTCGTAGGGCGGGCGGGCGCTGGAGGCCGGCGCGGCGGCTGTAGCGGGCGCGGGCGGCGGCGGCGGCGGCGGGGCCGCGGGCGGGGTCGAGGCGGCGATGCGGGCACGCGGCTGGGGGCGCCTGCCTGGGCGACTGCTACTGCTGCTGCTTCTGTGCGTGCAGGTGAGCGGGGCGCGCGGTGGCGACGGGCGCGGACGGGGCGCACCGGGCCGCTCCTCCAGGCCGGGCGGCGCGCAAGCGGCCGCGGTCCGGAGCCCTAGGAACAGCGCGAGGGTGGGGGCGGGGCAGAGGCTCGGCGACCCCGGCCCGCGCCTCCCTGCACTCTCCGCTGCCTTATTTTTAGGCGGCGCGGCCCATGGGCTATTTCGAGCTGCAGCTGAGTGCTTTGCGGAACGTGAACGGGGAGCTGCTGAGCGGCGCCTGCTGTGACGGCGACGGCCGGACGACGCGCGCGGGGGGCTGCGGCCGCGACGAGTGCGACACGTACGTGCGCGTGTGCCTTAAGGAATACCAGGCCAAGGTGACGCCCACGGGGCCCTGCAGCTACGGCTACGGCGCCACGCCCGTGCTGGGTGGCAACTCCTTCTACCTGCCGCCGGCGGGCGCTGCGGGAGACCGAGCGCGCGCGCGGTCACGGACCGGCGGCCACCAGGACCCGGGCCTCGTCGTCATTCCTTTTCAGTTCGCCTGGCCGGTACGTGCGCCCCTCCCCCGCACTCAGCTTCCCTGCGCGCCTCGGCGCCCGCCGCGGTCCCTTCAGCACCTGCGGCCGCGCGGGTGCGGGTGGCGCGCGCCCAGACGGGGCGGGGCCGGCAGGGGGCGCCGCGCAGCGGGCGGGCCTGGGGCGCGTGCTGTTGCGGCCAGGTTCGCGCCTGGCCACGTGGGCGCGCGGGGTACCCGGGGGCCGATGGGCTTGGGGTCGTGGCGGGGCGGGGTGGCCGGAATCTGCTTGCTCGGCGGCCTTCGGAGTGTGCCTATGTCGCCCTGCGCGTGTCTGTGCGTGGGGAGGTGCGAGGCGCCTGCGGCCCGGCAGGCTGCGCAGGCATGTGCGCTGCGCGTGCTGGGGCTGGTCTGGGGCAGGCCCTGGCGGAGCCGTCCGGGCCGGCGGCCAGCCTGCTCCTGCCCTGCAGTTTCCTGGATGCCCGGGGGCACGGACAGGCGCCTGGGACCTGCGCAGGGATGGCCTGGTGTGTGTGTGTGTGTGTGTGTGTGTGTGTGTGTGTGTGTGTGTGTGTGTGTGTGTGTGTGAGAGAGTGTGTGTGTGTGTGTGTGTGTGTGTGTGTGTGTGTGTTGGCAGAAGCTGCTACAGATGGAAAGACCACCCCTCCCAAAGGAAGAGACACTAACTAGGCTCCAAGTTGTAACCCTCTGTGGCACCGCCGTTTATGTTTCATTTTGCTTGTTAGTTTCTGGAATTGGGAAGCATCCTGTCGGCTTAAGGGTGGCCAGGTCAGGCAGGAACCCAAGCCTGGGCATGCTAGGAAGAAGGGTAGTGGGGATCCAGCATGGGGGGGGGGCGGGGCAGGCCCGGTGCCTGTGGCAGAAAGGCCTGGGAGTGGGGAGCCTTATGGTACTTGCTTTTGTTCACTTTCTGGCTTATACCCTTACCTGATTGCCTGCAGGTATGAAATTAGGTATGGGCAGTGAATGTGGACATAGCTTGGAGAACCAGGTTAAGAGCAGCTGGCATTGGCAGGCCTGCAGGTCTGTCGCTAGGGAGTGGAGTGGGGTATCAAAAAATGACCCAAGAGGCTTCTTGGGTGAGGTCTTAGCTTAGTCCAGCTGCGAAGAGCCATGGGAGTGGGCCTGCCTGGTGCCTTGGACCTGAAAGAGACTTGGAGCTGGGGGCCAGAAATGGCCAAGATTGGGTGGGCAGGGTCTCCCTTGCTCTGCCCTTGCTCTGAGCCCTGGACAACCCTTTGATCCGAGGCCACCCAGCTGGTTCCTCCATCTTTATCTTTCCCTGGACTCCTGCTCCGTATATAGGGTGTCCTCTGTTGCCATGCCTAGCCAGGTATCCTTGACCCTGGGGGTTTGTGATAGGAAATGTGTCCCTGAAGTGGAAAAGGCAGGGGCAGGCATGGGAGGGGCCCTAGGCAGTTACTATAGGCCCTGCCCCCTTCACCCCCACAGCAGCACATCAGGCAGGTCTGAGCAGGGCCCACAGCCTGTCATCTGCACTTGGGCCCAAGCCAGCGTGGCTCCAAATCGCTACCTGAGGATGTGTTTTCTGCTCGAGTTGGCAGCAGTGGTGTGGGGGCAGGGAAGGCCTGGAGGAATGTGGCGGGCCAACGCGTGTCCCTTGTGGCTCTTTGCCCCGCTGGCCAGCCGTTTGGTGTGGGACGGGATGGGACAGGCCCTTGCCTTCTTTGGAGTCTGGGTACCTACCTGGTGTTGAGGACATTTTAACCTCCTTCGTTCTGTTCCCAGCCGGTCCCCTCAAATGCCCCAGGAGTGGGCATGTTTCTAGCCTGGATGGAGGGGTCAAAGGGTGTCCTATGTTGCGGGGACAGTTCTGGTCCCCCTTCTGCCCTCTGGCTGCATGACCTGGCTGCCAGGAACAGAGCTGGAGCTGTGATGCCAGTTCCTTGGTATTTCCGTTCTTCGGCAACGGCCCTGCGGCTCTGTCCCACGAACCAGGGTACATTTGGAATCCAGGTGCGCACCGGAGCATCGGCTTCTGGGAACAGCAAGGACCCGCTGGGACTTGGGTTCCTTGATGCCAGGAGGGCCCTGTGGAAAGATGGGTTGGTGTGAAAGGTGAATGAGAGCACCAGCTCTGGTGCCTGCCTATACCCAGCAGAGGGGAAGCCATGTCCACCGCACGTGCTTGAGCTCTGTAGGTCGGGTGGCGGCAGAGGGTTCTGAGAGGACCAGGAGCTTTCCTTTGGGGTCTGGTGGATGGCACTTTCAGGATGGCTGAGTGAGGAGCAAGGGGGTTGCTGGCCTATATAATGAAGGCTTCCAGAAGAAGATCGGTCTCTGCTGTGGGCCTTCTGCCTGACCAGCTTGCCTTTTGAGCCCAGGGGTGTGGCCCTGTTCCAGTCTGCTTCCTTGGTGGAAGACCAGTGACATGGTCGAGTGTGGGCTCCGTGACACATCTGGGGTCATGAGTGACAGTGAGGTGGGTCCGAGGCTGACCTGGTTTCTGTGGCTCAGAAGAGCTGAGGTGGCATTAGTTCTGTGCCCTGGTTCCCTTCCCTTGAGATGGGGTGGATGCCCTGCCTTTTTGACTGGGACTCCTGAAGCTTGATGAGGCTGTCGGATGCCCAGCATGCTTTCTTCTGAAGTCCCCAGTGTGGCTCTGTCCAGCCCAGGTCCTTCCTCTCCCCCTACTGGCTGTCCAGCACATGGCCAAAAGTGTGCTAGGTGTGTGAAGGGCCACAGTGTACTTGAGGGAGGTGAGGCAAAGTGGCCAGAGGAGGGCTACCCCACTAGGATGGAGGGGCGGAGGTCGTTGGGACTAGTCAGAGCCGAGGGTGCTGGAGCAAATCTGGTGGTGTGGACACAGGGCCTGGCCCCATCTGATCCAGGTGGGCTGTTCTGGAATCTGTGCCTTGAATGTACACCAAAAGGCATCACTTCCCTCCATGCCTTCTGGAGCTGTATGGGCACTGGCCTCTCCATTGCACCCATGCTAAGGCCTATTGCCTCCCACACCATCCCCGTGAGACCCACAATCATCCTCAGGTGGATCTAGGACCAGGTGGTACTTCTCCCTTATGGGTTGGGGGGGTGGGTCTTGTTCAAGGCTGTATAGTACACACTGAAGTGGCCAGGAGGCAGAAAGAGCTAACCTGGCCAGTGGAGAATTTAGAGATGGAAGTAGATGGGGCCTTCGTCCCTGGGCCCATAGAAGTGGTTGGAAAACAGGCCTGTAGTGTGATGGATAGAGAATGGATGTGCATCTGGGTTGGCAGGAAGGGCACTGTGGTTTTCAGGAGTCCTCATGGTATCTGGGTAGAATGGGAGGTGGGCTGGGCCAGAGACAGGGGGAGCCAGGCAAGGGCTTGAGCTGGAGGTAGTTGGCCTTTGGAGGAACTTTAATTCCAAAACCCAGAAAGGATCCTTATTAGCAGACTGAAAGCCTGAATTAGCCCCTGTCCACACACTCCATCCTGAGCTAGGTATGGGCATATCCATACTTATCCTGGCTAGCTGCAATCCCAGATGACTAGGAGTGTTAGCTGGCTCCCTGACTTCTTCCGTCTTCACAGTGGAGCCTGGGTCCTCCAGCAGTGGGTGGGTGGACACCTAGGCAAGGCCTTGGCTGGTGTCTCATGATGGCTGCCTAAGCTCTGGCATGAGATGGCCTACTGTCTCTTCCTGTGGTCCTGAGACCTGGAGCCTAAGAGGAGTTGCCCCTTCGCCCAACCCCCTGGGTGACAATGACAGAGGCCTAGGCCTCTCCAAAGCTCTGGTTTCAGGAAATATGTCTGTGCTTAGGGCTTCTGGCATTGGCAGCAAGTGTTATGCTCTGTCAAGGGCCCAGTTTGGATGCTGGGATAGAACCAGCCTTGTACCTAGCTGTGGGGTGTGGCACACCTGGTTTCAGGCCTGCCTTTCCTGTGTTTGCTGCTGTCCTGTTAGCTCTGTCTGAAGACTAGGTGAGGGGATTTTAATTAGGTTTGGAGTTTGACCAGACGGTGATGGACTGCGTCTGGGGGCATGGCTGGGGCCAGACTTGTAGGAAGAGGCTCTGCAACATAGACCTCCAGAGGCGGGCAGGCAGGCAGATGGGCCAGGAAGGGTGGCCTAGGAGGAGGGACCAGGGTTGTCTCCCTCCTTCTGGGGAACCTGGGCAGGTGGTAGCTCTCTGTCTTCCCCATAGTCCCCCAGCTTCCCAGCTCCCACTCACTCTGAGGCCTCAAGTTCCCACAGGCTTCCAGCCCAGGCACCATCATCCCTCTTGTCAACTGCAGGGTTTGGCTCCCCAGGCAGGGATGGATGTACACTGCCATTTGTAGTGAGGGATGTGGTTCGAGAGGCTGGGGGAAGGGCGGAGCTGGGGGGCCAGTATGGCAGGTGGGGAGAAGCCACAGGTGTCGCCTGCCTGCTGGCTCAGGTTCTCCCTGGATGACTTCCTGCTGTCCAGGTGTAGGGAGCCCAGCTGGCGGGCGGCGGGCCCTCTTGGGCGGCGGGTGGGCCATGTCCCTGCGGGAGTAGGTAACCGGAGCCCTGGGCTCAGGCTGAAGTGGTGGTAACCCTACCTGTGTGGCTGGCGTGGGTTTCCTGGGAATGCTCCTGGCTCATCTGAAACCCAGGTGTGTGCAGGGAATCCAGACCCAGGCTTTTATGCCTGCCTTGTGGCTAGAGCCTCTAGCCGGTGGGCTTGGTCCGTAGTAGTGGTGGCAGTGACCTCAGGCCCAGCCTGGCCTCGCCCACTTATAGCCCATCAGCTCCTACCCAGCAGCAGAGTGTGTTGTTAAACCTGTTGGCCTCAGATCCCACTGACCACCTGTTTTGATGGGACTCAGTGGTGCTGTCCGTGGTGGGGTCTAGGATGCCTTGTGCTATGGTCCCCCTGTTCCACACTCCTTGATGTCTTGGCCCCCCTTAGCCTCCTTTCTGGCCCCCATTCTTCTTCCTTGCGGTACTTCCCCCCTTGGGCTGTAGCCTATTTCTCTTGGGGCTGTGTGACCTGGCCTGTCTCTCACTTTCTCTGGCTCCATCTGTTGGTTCAGGGGCTGTAGGCAATGTCTGAACTGTGCTCTGCACTTGGATGAGTGGGTGGGTAAAGGAATAGAGTGGGTACGGCCTGGGAAGCAGGGCTGGGAGCCCCGCTTGTCACCAGGGAGGCCCTGAGGATGACTTTCCAGGCAGTTAGGGTTGGTGGCTGGAGTGAGGGTAGAAACTGTAGAGAGCCCCAGGGAGGCTCTGCATCCTAGCAGAGGAGGCTAGCACATGGGGGTTTCTTAGGCTTCTGTGGCTAGGGCTGGGAGACCCTGTGGTTGCTGAGAGCCCTGGAAGAGCAGTTAGGATGGGAGTCACAGTTGGGGGGGGGGAGGGTTTAAGGGGGACTTAAGGGATAGCATTGAGAAAGCTGGCAGTGGCTTCGTGGAGCCAAGGAGGCTTCTGGAGGGGACCAGCGGCCCTCTGCTTTTGGCCTTGCTCACAGTGGCATAGGCCCTATGTCTAAAGACAGGTGCTCAGAGGAGGTGCCAGAGTAGGAAGTGAGGGTGTCCATGCTGAGGTACCAACAGACAGGGAACAGGAGAGGATCTCCCAGTGCCAGGCCCAGTAGGCTGGGTGTGGCAGGCCGAGTGGGGAATGGGAGGATGGCAAGTTCTAGAAAGCCGAGGGCCTAGACCAGGTTCGATGGGGCTTCAGCGCGTCTGAGGGGAAGACGTCGGAGCTAAGGAATGGCCAGTGGGCTTCTTAACATGAAGTTTCCTCAGCATCGCCCAGGCACAAAGGAAGGAGTGCTGGGGGACAAGGCATGGTGGGATCAGACCACCCTCTCATGGGGGCAGGTCTTATGTTGCCAAGGTGACAGCTAACAGCAGAGCTCATCACCATGGCCCGGGGCAGGAGGAACAGATGGTGGGGGCTGGCCATGATTATGGGCTAAGGCTGTACCCAGCACATCTCTTGAGCCTCAGTGTCCCCCACCTGTACAGCAAGGGACCTCCCTAACCTCTGTCCTGGGGTGATAGTTACGGGTCTCATGACATATTCTCTGTTAGTTTTGTCTCTTGGGGCCTCTGGGTAAGCACCTCTATGTGCCTGGAGAGAGGACTAATGAGTAGCCAGGGTACTGGCCTCAAGTGGGCTTGTGATATATAGGACCACATATTTCCAAACTTAGGTCAGACCTCAGTGAGGTGCAGGGATACATTCTCCATGGAAGTGCTCTGCCCACAGATGCTTGAATCCCTCCCCTCCCCCTTGGCTGACTTTGGGAGCTTATACAGGTGGGGCTGAACTGGGCCTTGGGGGCCCAAGAGCAAGGAACCAAAGCTTCCTGAGAGATGCAGCCAGGGAGGCTCTTCTACCTTTGAGCTGGGACATCTGGGGTCTGTAGAGGAGATGAGCCAGTATTGGGGGACAGGGGTAGGGATGGGAGGGAAGCGCAGAGCCATGGGACACGGCCTCTGCTAGGCCTAAGCAGCCCAGAGCCTCACAGGCCTGGGGTATGCACCCACCCCCAGAACAGCAGCAGGTGGAAGGGAGCCTCAGGCACCTGACCAGCTACCCTCTGTCTGCAGCGTTCTTTCACCCTCATCGTGGAGGCCTGGGACTGGGACAACGACACCACCCCAGATGGTGAGTGTGCCCCGTATGGGGGGGGGGGAGTGGGTGGGTGGAGGGAAGCTGGCCTGCTGGGCCAGAGTGCCTGTGGCCCAGTCCACGGTCCTCTCTGGTTCTGGTGTCAAGGAGCTCTCCATCTCTGTGGCTTTGTAGAGCTGTGTGTACAGTCCCTCCACACTGCTGTCTTCAGTGTGCTCTTTTGGTGCCCGCGTTGGTGATACAGTGGGCTGGATACCCTCAAGTGGTCCTCTGGCTTTGTGGCCTTTTTTTCTGTCCCGGAAGCTTTGAGGGTCACCACCTCAAGGCTGGCTATCCTATGGTGGTGTGTGTATGTGGTAGGGGTCTTCTCTGCCTTTTAGTGATGAGGTGGAGGAAGACATGTAGGCAAGCCCCTCAAGCAGAGGGTGAACAGAAAATGCAAAGGCCCAGAGGCTGCACTTGAAGATCTGGGTGGGGTTCCCATGGCTGAGGGATGAGGGAATCAGGAAGGCTTGATTCGGATCAAGCAGGCTTTGGGGTCAGTGAGGATACTGGCTTCTTTCTGGGGATGGACTGCTCAGGCTGCAGTGTGGACAGAGTCTGCCAGGCCAAAGTTGAGGCCAGCCAAGAGGATGGCTGTGTGTATCAAGTCGAGGAGGCTGAAACAGGCAGCTTGAGAGGTTAAGAGGTTCTGGCTGTTCTCAAATGTGGGGCCTAGGGTGGCTGATGGATTGGACCTGCAGCGATGGTCAAATGGACCCCTTGAGACCTTCCAGAGCAATGCATGATGATAGGGAGGAAACCCAGGCCCACCAGAGAGATGTTACCAAGGATATGTGAACAGGGAGCTCAGGATAGGGGTCAGCCAAGGGCCAAGGAAGGCAATCTAGGGCCTTGACAAGGATAGGCCAATGGGCCTGAGGCAAAGCCAACTAGGAGAGCTCTAGTCCAAGGCACTGAGTACCCAGCTGGGCCTGTACTAATGCAGTGGGAGGAAAGTGGAGCAGGAAGGTCCTGTGACCAGCTGCCGGAGAAATCCCCAGACAACACTGGAAGGTGCTGTGCAGCCTGCTCAGGGGGCCTGCCTCAGGGTCCAGCCCATGCGATCGGGGTCCTAGAATGGGGTCCTATTTTAAGATGGATCAGTAGGGTGCTTCTGGAAACCAGATGCAGTATAGGAAGGAAGAGAGAATGGTAACTCATGGTTGGTGTGATGCCCAGTGGGTGTGGGAAGCTTAGGGCTGCAGCCTTCCTGACCCTATCTTTGTGAGAGTGGAGCAGGTATGCTAGCTTCCAGGGCCCTCGGCAGGAGCTTCTGGCCCAACCTTCCCATGGGGGCCTGGACAGGGTCTCCACGGCCCTCTGCCCCGGCCCCTGCAGGGGTGGCAGCCTTCCTCTCTGCCTGGCTGGCCCATGGCCCCCCTCAAGCCGCCTGGTAGGCCTGTGCTGTGTTCCTGGGGGACTGACGGGTAGCTGGTGCTGCTGGCTGACTCTGCTGCTCCCAAAGAGGAGCTGCTGATCGAGCGGGTGTCACACGCTGGCATGATCAACCCTGAGGACCGCTGGAAGAGCCTGCACTTCAGCGGCCATGTGGCACACCTGGAGCTGCAGATCCGCGTGCGCTGTGATGAGAACTATTACAGTACAACCTGCAACAAGTTCTGCCGGCCGCGGAACGACTTCTTCGGCCACTACACCTGCGACCAGTATGGGAACAAGGCCTGCATGGACGGCTGGATGGGCAAGGAGTGCAAAGAAGGTGAGGGGCCACCCAGCACGCGTGCGTGCGTGCGTGCGTGCGTGTGGTGGTGGTGGGGTGGTGGGCATGCGCAGGGCTAGCCTGACTGGCTGCAGCTGTGCCTCTCTCTGCCCCTCTGTTTCAGCCGTGTGTAAACAAGGATGTAATTTGCTCCACGGGGGATGCACTGTGCCTGGGGAGTGCAGGTGAGCACCATACCTGCCCTTCTCTACCTGAGTGGCTGTTGAGCCTGCAGCAGCTGGGGCACCCCGCAGGTGTTAGTAGGCCACGGAGTATGGTGCTTCATGTAGGAAGTCAGACACACCGCAGAGCTGAAATGAAACCCTGCCCTTAGGTGGCCACAAAGAGGGGCAGTGTTGTCCTGAGCATGTGTGTGGTGTGTGTCCAGTGACATTTTCTCCTTAGGACAGCTAGAAGGGGACAAGAGAGGGAGTCACACCACCAAGAGGCAGAGGCCAAGGGGTGTGTGTGTGTGTGTGTGTGTGTGTGTGTATGAATTTGCCATAAATATGAGGAGCCCGCTGCCCTGAGGAGCATGGTAGGATGCCACAGTGGCATGCTAGTGGGAGAGACTGGTACATTGCTGCAGAGTAGGGAGAAGAGGGGCCCTGTCAGGAGAGGCGTAGGAGAACCACGCAGCCACTGGGTAGGAAGAGCCTCATAGGTGGCAATGAAGAAAAGGCATGTGGGAGGCCACAAAAGGAGAGTGATGGTCAAGTGGGGCGGAGAGGTGGGCAGGGCCTGCAGACATGCTTCGGGCTGGGATTTGATGGTAGGTTTGATGTAGGAGTGAGAGGGTGGCCGGTCAAAATGGACCTGCAAACCTGCTAGCTTGAGCTACTGAGCAGCAGAGCTGTGGTGACTGAGGCAGGGATGGCTGTGGGGAGGCAGGCTAGTGTGTGTGAGAAAGGGTGTTTTGGATAGGCCTGGCCTTAAGGCAGCAGAACATGTGGCATCCAGGTTAGGCTTACAGCCAGGGGTCGGGGAATGGAGGGGCTGGGAATGTAGGCAGAGACTGGCAAGGGGCTGGACAAGGTACTCAAGAGCCAAAGGGAGGCCAGAGTGGGGTCCTACCACTTAGAGTAGCGAGTAGAAGCCCTCTGAGGCTTGTGAAGCATTGTGGGGGTAGTGAGGTCAAGTGAGAGGGTAGACAGCAGAGCAGAAGGGGGCAGATGTTGGCACACTCAGGTGTTGGAGAGTGTGGGAAGGGTTGGGAATGAGGAGCTCTCAGGCTGGTGGATCCACAGCAGCAGGCCTGCCAGGGCTCTCCTGCTGTCCTGGTTCTCACGATCCCTGTTACCCTCTGAGGGGTGGGCATGCTTCCCCTGTGTTTTCAGATGAGGACAGTGACACCCGTGTCGTTAAGTGACTTATACAGGCGTGTGCTATTTAGTCTGGAGAAGATGGCCGGGCAGTGGGGAGTTGAGGTGGGCTGGGGAGGCGTGTGGTGGCGTTGGCTTGGGTGGTGACTGTGGACAGCAGCCAGGCCGGTCCCAGGGCAAAGATGTATGCGCAGTGAGAGTCCCCGAGTGTCACTTGTGCACACTGTGGTTTCAGTCTTAGCACAGGACTCAAGGCAGTGTGTGTGGAGCACCTGGCCCAGAATGGGCCAGTACCTTACTCTAGGAGCTTCATCCTAGGAGGGACATGGGGCAGGGTGGGGATAGCTCTCTGCCTGGTGTAGTCTTTTACAGCCTGCCTCTGAGCAGTGTAGTGGAGACAGCGTGAGTTCTGGGCGGATGAGGGCCTGCCCTCAACCCCACACTCACTCCTTGGCCCGATGGCCTTGATGGCTGTACCAGCATCCCTGTGTGGTCAGTGCTGGGCAGGAGGGAGATGAAAGATAAGTCGGTTTCCCCACAGTGCAGAAAGGCTGTGGGTCGCACACAGACATGAACACTGGGGGAGAAAACCAAGGTGGGGGCAGTAGGTGAGTGCCACCCGCCTCTCCCTGGGCCAGAGGGTGAGGCCCAATGGCCTCCTGCTGTCCAGGGCTCAGGTTTCAGCAGAGGACACCCCTCCCCAACCGGATGCTACTGCGGAGATGGCTGCGCTTTCCTGCCACCCCCCCAGGCCCTGGAACCGCTGGCAGGAAAGCCACAAGGTGGGGTCTGGTGTGGGATGGCCCGCCCAGGGTGGAGAACTCGCCCTTGGGACTCAACAGGGTCTGGGCTGAGCTAGCTATGGCGATCCGTGGTGGATGACCCAAGGCTAGTGGCAGCCCCACCCTGCCCTTCAACCCCCCCATATCACCTGTAGAGAAGATTCCGAGGAGAGATGGGAAGCCTACTGTAGACCTGCCTGGGACATTCTGGGCTGGATCCTGGAGCCAGCCTCAGTTTCCCTATGTGAGCCTGGGTGAGCTGGGCCGATAACTGCTTGAATGAGTGGTTCCAGAGCAGCTCAGGAAGGGCTGTGGTTTTTCCTTCTATAAAAATAACTCCTGTGGCGGGTGTCAGCATGGAAGTGACGTGGCCTGTACGTCATTCCTGCCCCACAGGACCTTAGCCTTCAAGGAAGGAGCCCCCAGAGTCTTGTCCAGGGCCCAGAGGGCAGCCTACTGGAGCCCTATATTCTTACCTGCTGGCTCTGTGCTGGCCACCTACTTAGATCCTGAGGGACTTCCCAGAGGGAACCTAACCCACAGTGTGGGCAGAAGCAGGTCTTAAGATGCTGGCCTCAGCTGAGATCTGCAGCTCCACACTTGGGGCTCTCCTCTGCTCAGTGTGGCCCTGCCATAGGGCTGGCTGGGCAGCCCATGGGTTGGACTTTCCTGGGAGTCAGAGGAGCCTCTGCCCTTGAGTAGCAGTGAGAATATGGGCCTCACCCAAGGTCACACAGCCCTTGGACCAGGGCGGCCAGGACCTCTCCTGGTGTCTCCTCATCCTTCTCAGACCCTGGTTGCTGCTGTGGCCCCAGCAGCACCTGGTGAAGAACAGGACCTGGCACTGTACCCCTGGGCCTCCCCCAGCTGGGCCTTCCTTCCCGGCGCCTGCTTGTGGGGCCTGGCTCAGGGCTGGGATCCTGGAATAGCTCAGGCAGGAGTGACGGGACAGCTGGGCTGACCATCTCGGCCAGTGGCCGGGAATGCCCGTGATGGTGAGGCTAGCCGGCAGGCCGTAACCCCTGCTTGGCTCCAAGCTGTGCTCTAGGGCCAAGGCCCAGTGGGGGTGGCCTGGACCGCTGTGCCTGCCTAGCTGATGGCCTCACTGCTCGGTCCCCCAGGTGCAGTTATGGCTGGCAGGGCAAGTTCTGTGACGAGTGTGTCCCCTACCCTGGCTGCGTGCACGGCAGCTGTGTGGAGCCCTGGCACTGTGACTGCGAGACCAACTGGGGTGGCCTTCTCTGTGACAAAGGTAGATGGTGGGCAGTGGGCAGGGCCAGGCCCGGAGCTCTGAAGCTGGGCCCGTCCCTGAGAGCCCTACCCTTGTGCCCAGACCTGAACTACTGCGGCAGCCACCACCCCTGCGTCAATGGGGGTACCTGTATCAACGCCGAGCCTGACCAATACCTCTGCGCCTGCCCAGACGGCTACTTGGGCAAGAACTGCGAGCGGGGTACGTTGGAAAGCTGTTTCTCGGGGAGCCTGGCTGAGCCCTTTTTTTCACTGCCTTGTAGAGTGGACTGTACCCCGGTGAACTCTGGGTCTTGTGGGCTTGGGGAAGAGTGCTGGAGTTTGGTAGGCACCACTCTACTGACACTCTGGTTCTGCAGCTGAGCATGCCTGTGCCTCCAACCCGTGTGCCAACGGGGGCTCTTGCCATGAAGTGCCATCTGGCTTTGAGTGCCACTGTCCATCGGGCTGGAGTGGACCCACCTGCGCACTTGGTGAGTGTCCGGGGGGGGGGGGGCTCCACAAGGGAGGGAGTGGGCAGCACCCTAGGGTTTGGATGGAGTGGTTGAATCCACTGTACTGTGGACACTGGCCAAATGTCAGCAGATTCCTGCTACTTTGCATGGGACCATGCTTCCTTACTGCAGACTGAGCCCCAGGGGCTATGCCCCTGCTCATTGGCCAGGCCGCCCACCCAATACCCACTCCATGCGTCTATACTAACTAGACATGACCCCACATTCACTGACCATGCTCTGTACCCATTGACTACGCCCTCCTGCTCGCTGGCTATACCCCTACATCTCTTTCTCTCTCTCTTTTACCCCTGCAGACATTGATGAGTGTGCCTCAAATCCATGTGCGGCAGGCGGCACCTGTGTGGATCAGGTGGATGGCTTTGAGTGCATCTGCCCGGAGCAATGGGTGGGGGCTACTTGCCAGCTGGGTAAGGGCTCCCTGGGGGCCGTCTGTGCATGGGCTGTGAGCTGTGCATGTGGCGGCGGCTGCTGGCACTGCTAGGGCTGCGGGTGCCAGGTGCAGGGCACAGTGGGTAAGTGGGGCCTGAGCCCCACAGCTCCCCTTGTCTCATTCACAGACGCCAATGAGTGTGAAGGGAAGCCGTGCCTTAATGCTTTCTCTTGCAAAAACCTGATTGGCGGCTATTACTGTGATTGCCTCCCGGGCTGGAAGGGCATCAACTGCCATATCAGTCAGTATGGGTGGGTGGCGCAGGTGGGTGGGGCTGGGGAGCACAGAGGGCCCCCCTGACCCCGCCCACATGCCCCTCTGCTCCTAGACATCAACGACTGTCATGGGCAGTGTCAGCACGGCGGCACCTGCAAGGTGAGGAGGCTGCCACATGCCCTGCCAAGACTGGGAAGGGTGGTGGAGTGTGGCTGGAGGGGAATGGGATGGGGGTGCATGAGGCTTACCCACCCACCTGTCCACACACCTAGGACCTGGTGAATGGGTACCAGTGTGTATGCCCGCGGGGCTTTGGAGGCCGGCACTGCGAACTGGAGTATGACAAGTGTGCCGGCAGCCCCTGTCGCCGGGGCGGCATCTGCGAGGACCTGGTGGACGGCTTCCGCTGCCACTGCCCACGGGGCCTCTCTGGGCCGCTCTGTGAGGTAGTGACCTAGCTTTGGTGGGAGCTACCTCATGGTGTGCGGGGGAGCGTTGCCCACACTGTCCTCGGAAGCCTGCCTGGGAGGGGCCTCATAGCATCAGCCAAGTCAGCAAGAAGGTCCCCCAAGGCAGAATCAAGTGTTTGATGATGTGGGGTCATCATGGGTCATCCTAGGAAGGAGTGGATGCCCTCGCCCATGGCTGGTGCCCTCACCCCTGTCGGGTGACGTCTCTTGCCCTGAGCTACACATGGTTTTGCTCTGGCCTTTGTGAAAAGAGTAAGCCTCCTGCTCGGTGGGCTTCTTAAGGGCCCACGGCAGCGTCCTGGCTTCAGGTCCAGGGAGCATGGTGGTGGGCACTGGCTGTGGGAAGGACCTCTCTTGGCTCTGAGGGCAGCCTGGCAACACGGGGGTCAGAAGCTGGCCTTCCTGCCGGCAGGAGGAGCCAAGGCCGGATGCTGCCTGTGGGAGGCAGAGGAAGCTTGGCTGCTGTGGAGGCGAGGGCAGCAGGAGGGGGCCGGCAGCCCACAGGTGTTTCCGCTCAGCTGATGGTGCTTGGACATTCTCGGGAGTTTCAAGCTCGGCCTGGCACTGTCTGGTCTAAGGCTGAGGCCTGGCTGTCCACACTGCACAGGGCTTCTATCCAGAGCTGGACCGTTACAGATGGACACCCTCCTTTACCTGCAGGTGGATGTGGATCTCTGTGAGCCAAGCCCCTGCCTCAATGGTGCTCACTGCTACAACCTCGAGGGTGACTACTACTGTGCCTGCCCGGAAGACTTTGGTGGAAAGAACTGCTCAGTGCCCAGGGAGACATGCCCTGGTGGGGCATGCAGAGGTGCGGGATGCAGCCCCAGGCAGGGTGGGAACCCGGGTGGAGATGGATCTGATCCCTGTCCATCTCTTTCTCGCAGTGATTGATGGCTGCGGGTTCGAGACAGGGTCCAGAGCACGTGGCGTGGCGCCCTCTGGCATCTGTGGCCCTCATGGGCACTGTGTCAGCCTGCCCGGGGGCAACTTTTCCTGCGTCTGTGACAGCGGCTTCACAGGCACCTACTGCCATGAGAACATTGACGACTGCATGGGCCAGCCTTGCCGCAATGGGGGCACGTGCATTGATGAAGTGGACTCCTTCCGCTGCTTCTGCCCCAGCGGTTGGGAAGGCGAACTCTGTGACATCAGTGAGTGTACACTGCTCCTGCACGCCTTACCTGGACTGCCCCACTGGCTAGGGCCTGGCTCCACCCCTGAGACCTACTCAGCATTGTATGCATGGGCCTGAAGTCATGGGGTGGAATCCCAGGCTCCCATGTGCTTGGGCCCAGCTCTTGCTCTTCTCCGTGAAGCCCTCCCCAGCGCCGGTGACCCCCGCTGACCGGCGTCCTCCCCCCAGATCCCAACGACTGCCTCCCCGACCCCTGCCACAGCCGCGGCCGCTGCTATGACCTGGTCAATGACTTCTACTGTGCCTGCGACGATGGCTGGAAGGGCAAGACCTGCCACTCACGTGAGTGCCCGGGTCCCTGCAAATGAGTGGAGTGGGGGGGAGGCATCGCCTGCCAGGACCCTGCCGTGGTCAGTATGGGCTGCTCGCTGAGCAGCCCTATGTGCTTGCAGGCGAGTTCCAGTGCGACGCCTACACCTGCAGCAACGGTGGTACGTGTTACGACAGCGGCGACACCTTCCGTTGCGCCTGCCCTCCAGGCTGGAAGGGTAGCACCTGCACCATTGGTGAGGATCCAACCCAGCCTAGCACAGCCTGGGGGGCGGGGGGCTCTGCTGCCTGCACCGCCCTAGGCTGCCTGTCCTGAGGTCTGCCCAGGCATCACAAGAAGCCCTTTCTCCCTCCTTGCAGCCAAGAACAGCAGCTGTTTGCCCAACCCCTGTGTGAATGGAGGCACCTGTGTGGGCAGCGGAGACTCCTTCTCCTGCATCTGCCGGGATGGCTGGGAGGGCCGCACCTGCACACACAGTGAGCTGGAGGGGTTTCAGGTGGGGGAGGCCTGTGGGTTCATCTTATCTTCACTCAGTTCCCCATCCCTTCTCAGAACTGCCTGGAAGACCCACTCCACCTGTCCCCCTCACCATCCCCACTCTGTTCTGCCATTTTCTAATTCAACCCCTATCCCAGATCTGCAGTGCCCCATCTACCTCCCCTGACCCACCACTGTGCAGTCTGGGGCTCCTGCTGAGAAATAGATCCCACTCCAGCTATAGGGCCCCCCACCTGGTGGCTTGCCTGGGGCTCCTGAACCTTCCTGGCACCTCTCTGCTGACTCTGCCGGGCTGGCGTGGACATGATAGTGTCTACCCATGAACCTCAGGCATGCAGATCTGCTGCAGAGGTGTGCTGGGCAAGTGTGTGCTCAACTGACCACCCTATCTTTCCCCTCAAATCCAGACACCAATGACTGCAACCCTCTGCCCTGGTGAGTGGCAGCCCAGGAGGCTGGGGGTGGGGTGCAGGGCCCATCATGGGGAACCCCTTATGACCACCCTCTCACCCCTGCAGCTACAATGGCGGCATCTGTGTTGATGGTGTCAACTGGTTCCGCTGCGAATGTGCACCTGGCTTTGCGGGTCCCGACTGCCGTATCAGTAAGCAGCCTAGGTGGATGGGAGTTGGTCTGGGGGATGTCTGTCCTGGGGCCCCATCCAGCCAACCTCAGCATCAAGAGCTGGGGGACATACACATCCCTGTCCTGATAGGCTACGTGGCCACAGCCCTGTCCTGCCTCTCTTACATGTCTGTGTCCTATGGGTTCCTAGTTCCTCCATGAAGAGCCAGTTGCATCTTGGGAGGAGGAGTATGGGCTACAGGGTGGAATGCTCATGCTCACCCCTGACTGTGGCCACCGCTCCGAAAGAGTGGAACACAGAAGCGGGTGGAGGAGGGTGAGGGCCTGTGGGTTAGATGGCAGCTTCGGACTGGCAGAGTGACAGTGGCAGCAGCTGTCTCGGCCGAGGTGGCTGTGGGTCAGGTGGCCCCGAGGTGTGCACATCCTTGCACCATCTTGGCGTTCTCACATCCTGGTCCCCGTGTGGGGGTGCCAGCCTGCCCTGAGAAACATGTAACCGCTGTCCCTGCAGACATCGATGAGTGCCAGTCTTCACCCTGTGCTTACGGAGCCACGTGTGTAGATGAGATCAACGGGTACCGGTGCACCTGCCCACCAGGGCGTTCTGGCCCTAGGTGCCAGGAAGGTAGGCTGGCCATGAGCGCGTCGGTCGGGGCGCGGGCCAGATCGACCCTCCGGTGCTTGGATACCCTGTTGAGCCGCCTCCTTCTCCTCACAGTGGTCATATTCAGGAGGCCCTGCTGGTCCCGGGGCGTGTCCTTCCCACATGGGAGTTCCTGGACAGAAGACTGTAACAGCTGTCGCTGCCTGGATGGCTACCGGGACTGTAGCAAGGTGAGAGCACCCCTCCTGCACCCCGACCCTGAGTAATCTGAGCCTTTAGGCTTACTCAGATATCAATAGGCTGGTGCAGGGGTGGGGGTGTAGGTGGATAAGACTGCCCACTTCTGAGGGTCATCCTAGGGGATAAATTGGGAGGGGCCTTGGGCCCACCTCTCTCCCTGTACACTTAGGGAAGTTGACACCCATCCCAGACTCCACCTAGCTCTTTCTGCTTTGACAGAAAGTCCTCTCTGGAGTGGACTTTTGCCTGCCTCCCTGGGGCCCCCCGAGTGGTGGAGACCCTGGAGACTCACTGACCCGACCATGACTTATCTTTATGTGCTGCCTTGTACCTGCCTGTGGTTCCACACTCCCATGTGTCTCTCCTGGGTGTATCTTCCCCAGGTGTGGTGTGGATGGAAGCCGTGTCTGCTGTCTAGCCAGCCCAGTGCTCTGAATGCCCAGTGCCCACCAGGGCAGCAATGCCGGGAGAAAGCCCTGGGTCAGTGTTTGCAGCCGCCCTGTGAGAACTGGGGGGAGTGTGCAGCTGAGGAACCTCTCCCACCCAGCACCCCCTGCCTACCACGGACCACCCACTTGGACAACAATTGTGCTCGCCTCACATTGCGCTTTAACCGTGACCAAGTACCTCAGGTAGGTGGCCCTGGGGGACCCAGGATTCTAAAGCTTACCCTTAGAGTGATTGACTTGTCACAGCTCAGCTCCCATAGGTCCAGAAGCTCCTGGTGGTCCAGATGGCCATCAGTGGGCCCATATGAGACAGCACTGAGCCCAGGTATTATTGGGCAAGAGGGGGAGTATATAGGTCCAGTCTGGGCTGCCTACTTATCTAGGGACCTAGATAACTAGGGACCTAGGGACCCTAGACTGAAGAGGTGCTGTGGGCCACTCTACTTTGGGTAGTGGATTACCATTTAAAGGAACGTTCCTGGTTCTGCTCGTGTCCCAGCCTCATCCTCTGCATGTTTAGAGCTAGCCTGCCTATCTCCTAGAACACAGGAGCTTGGAACCCATGACACCCATCCCGCCACGCCTACTTTCCCTAAGCTCCTCCCATTGCCTACAGATAGACTGGGTGGGAGGCAAGGCAGGCTCCTGTTGTCCCTCTTCTGCTTGGGGAGGACCTACCCACAGCAGAGATGAGTGCTCTCAGATCTTGGCCCCAGGCCATGCTAACCCATTGCGTGTCTGTCCAGGGCACCACAGTGGGCGCTATCTGCTCTGGAATCCGAGCCCTGCCTGCCACGAGGGCCGTGGCCCGAGAACGCCTCCTCCTGCTGCTCTGTGACCGTGCATCCTCAGGGGCCAGTGCCGTGGAGGTGGCTGTGGTGAGTGTGGGTGGAGACCCGTCCTGTGCAGGCCTCTAAACCCTCAGTGGCAGTGACACTCGGGCCTCTTGTGGGACAGTGCCAAACTTGAGGAAGAGAGGCATCTACATGGCAGAATGGAGACAAGGAGCAGTGGGAGCTGAGATGGGAACCAGATTTGGCATCCCCCTGGGCACCTGGGCAGCTAAGTGGGGCCAGGCGGGAAGCCGTATCCACTTGGACAGCGGCGGCGGCGGCGGGAGGGCAGGGGCCAGAGCTGTAAGAGGGAAGAGCACCAAGATGTTCAGGTGGTTGGTGGTCACTGGCAGCCCATGGGGTCAGTTGCTTGATGGAAAAGCAACAAGGTTATAAGATGGGATTCTCTTGTGAGAAATGGTCCGGAGCCATTCAGTGGGGGCAACAGGGAGCTTGTCTAGGTGAGGCAATGCTGACTGCAGGGTGTGGAGGGTGGGATTGGACAGAGGCGTTGACAGGCCCAGGGCAGAGAGGCAGAAACAACAAGGTGAGCACTAGAACGCTGGGAAATAGAGTCTCAAAAGTGGCGCAAACAGCGACTCCCAGGACGCCTTTTGCCTGGCTTCTGAAGCCGTGGACATTGGCTCTTGGGTAGGATCCCTGGCATGTGGAAGGAGGCTGGAGAGGATGTTCTGGAATGTCCCTGAAAAAGGCAGCCTTGAGATGGCAGGGGTGGGTGTTAGCCAAGAGGAGGGTGAGGCAGGAGGTCAAGGTAGCTATTGGTGAAATTATTAAGGCCACTCCACGTAGTTAAAGGGAGGTTTATTTTGTGGGGTAACTTACAAATGAAGGGATAGGTTGTAGGGTCTGGCAAAGGTATGGCGCAGTCCGGCAGTGTTCTCTGGAGAACTCTGCTCGGTCTACCTCCAGTGTCCAGGGTCCCACTCTCCTCTCGATCCTGGGTCTTCTGCTTCCTCCCTCAGCCCCGCCTTGTGGGCGTGACCATTACCGAAGCCTCAGTGGGGGTTGGAACTTCCAGGCCAAGGCTGGAATGGCTACCCACTACATCTCCCCCTTTTGTCTAAATAAGAAGGTTCTAACATAATACAAGACTATATACAAAGAAATGGTTATCAAATATTGTCCAGGAGTAATGAGGGATAATGACCTAGATAAGATGGAACTACAATCAATGCAAACAATATCAAGCAAGAAACACATACTAAAATCCAGGGAAGTCTAGAGCGTGGGTAGGTGGCATGTTACAAAGATCCAAAAGGTGTCCTATTCTAAAGAACCTGAGTCTAATACTTAATGTATTTTATCTAAGATATTATATATGTATATATACTAAGTTGTAACTATAACTGCTAATCTTCAACCTCATCAAAGACCTGAGGAGGAATATAATAATACCTGAGAAATGGGAGAAGGACACAGCAACTTTCGGGACTCTTGCAAGAGTAGACAGAGACAGCTGGTTGCCTGGACAGTCACCTGATGTTTCTCAGCATCATTGGTGCATTCAAATTGGCTACAGGCCTAGAGTATCTGACAGACCATTTTCAGAAGCAGGAATTCTGAAAGACCATCTTACCCTGTCTTGGCAAAGTATAGTGGTTGCTTTCCTTGTGTCCCGCTTGTCCAGAAAGGACAGCATTTGTACTGTCAGCAGTTGAGGCAAGGGCAGTTCTTTGCCCAGAGGCCATTTTGTGCCAAGAAGACAAACTTCCAAATGGAAATGTCTTAGAAGCCCAACATTCTTGGGATCAAATTGGTGCTGCCAGGAGCAATTGTTATCTCACGTCAACAGAATTTTAAGTTATTTAAATGCCATATTCTCTAGGTCCATGAAGTGTTTGAAGATTACCTGTCCATCTGACCTATGTATTTATAAATCTGGATAACCTAACCTATGTATTTATAAATCTGGATAACCTAACTAACATAATTATAGAGATGACAAGCATAGGTGACAATAAATCTGTAAGTCTTATCTACCTAAACAACCTAAGGACTAAGGCTTCCTATAAATAAGGCAAACAGTCTGTAAGCAAATATACAGTAAAAGGACAATGGCTTTCAATTGTGACAATACACAAAATATCTTTAACAGAGGTAGGAATGTATAGTGCAATATGCAATATGATAATAATCCTAAATATATATCAGTATACAGAATATCTTAAACAGAAGTAGAACATACATACAGTATGACAGATACAAATTTACATTTGTATCAATATATAAATATTTCAAATAAGAGTAAAATTATGTGTACAATATAACAAACATAGTTCTGTATTTGTATCAATATACAAATTATCTTAAATAGGAATATAAAAAGTTTATATTTGTATCAACATATAAAACTCATAACAGTGCAAATTATCTAAGGCTGCTATTTTACTAAATCTGTTTACTAATGTGTACGATAGTCTACCATAATATCTTATACCTATCCATTCCATTTCTTCTTTTCCTTTTTTTTTTTTTTTTGAGACATATTTTCTTTCCTTAAGGAGAGTACTGAGTTTAACAGTTTCTTCCACCCCCAACCCTAGAACCATCATACATAACCTGAGAAATATGAAACCGTAGGGATAAGGGGCGTTGTTTTGTTAGAATTGCTTCCTGCTGTTTAGGGGGCGATGGTGTCTCTGTTGGGTATTATGAGAAAGCTCAGATAGTTAAATCTCAGTTAGACTAGCCGTGGTGACGGAGGGGCATAGTATTCAAGGGGAGGGGAGAAGAGAACTGCCTTGGGTGCAGGTTGGGTGCCAGGGTGAGGTCGCAGCCCACTAGTAGAGATGGAGGTGGGAGACTGGTTTTGTTTTTATAGCTCTTCAGGTGCAGATCTGGGGGAGCTGAGCAGACTGAGAAGGGCCAACGGTCCCCTAAATCTGTCTGCATCAAGATCCTACCCTAGTGACCTTCTCATTTCTTGGTCTCCAGACTTTTTGAGGTCCTTGCCATGTGTAGCACAGCACAGATTCAGCCCTGCCTCTGGCGGTCCCCTGTGCATCTGGCTAGGAACTGGTCAGGGTCTGGGCAATGGCCATGGCAGGCACCTCGGAGGATACCTTTGGGCTGCGCCCCAAGTGTCATCCTCTGCTGCAGTCTTTCAGCCCTGCGAGGGACCTGCCTGATAGCAGCCTGATCCAGAGCACAGCCCATGCCATCGTGGCTGCCATCACTCAGCGAGGGAACAGCTCACTGCTGCTGGCTGTCACCGAGGTCAAAGTGGAAACAGTTGTTATGGGTGGTTCTTCCACAGGTGAGCTGGGGTGATGGGGGCTCCCAGACTTCAGGCCGCTGGGGATCTGCCAGGTAGACACGACTCAGAGGGATGAGGCGACTGCTGCCACCCAGTTCCGTTCTAGAACCCCAACTGTAGTGATACAGTGGTGCTTACTGCCTCTCCTCCTACCTAGGTCTGTTGGTACCTGTTCTGTGCAGTGTGTTCAGTGTGCTGTGGCTTGCCTGCGTGGTTATCTGCGTGTGGTGGACACGAAAACGCAGGAAAGAGCGGGAGAGGAGCCGGCTACCACGGGATGAGAGCGCCAACAACCAGTGGGCCCCGCTCAATCCCATCCGCAACCCCATTGAGCGGCCAGGCGGCAGTGGTCTGGGCACCGGGGGGCACAAGGATATACTCTATCAGTGCAAGAACTTCACACCGCCACCCCGCAGGGCAGGCGAGGCACTGCCCGGGCCAGCTGGCCACGGGGCTGTTGGGGAGGACGAGGAGGATGAGGAGCTGGGCCGTGGAGATGGGGACTCCCCAGAGGCAGAGAAGTTCCTCTCACACAAATTCACCAAAGACCCCAGCTGCTCCCTGGGAAGGCCAGCCTGCTGGGCTCCAGGGCCCAAAGTGGACAACCGCGCGGTTAGAAGCACCAAGGATGTGCGCTGTGCTGGCAGGGAGTAGGCCAGCTGCCAGGCTGGCACCCAGAACCCTTGCTGGCACTAAGATGCCTGCCGGACCATAGGAGGACAAGGCTGTGTGCATAGTTTCTTTATTTTGTGTAAAAAACAAAACCAAAAACCAAAAAACAAATGTTTATTTTTTACGTTTCTTTAACCTTGTATAAATTATTCAATGGCTGTCAGGCAGAAAACAACGGAGTATTCTCGGATCATTGCTATTTTTGTAAAGTTTCCGTGTCCGCACGCGCTGTGGCAGGAGAGCAGGGCGTGTTTGTGTTCTCACCAAATCGTATAATGTTTGTTACCACAGGCTGTCGCTGTTTACAGAATCTTCTTTTTTATTCCTCATTTGGGTTTCTCTCTGGCTTGAGGCCCAAAAGCCCACAAGACCCGTGGGCTGGGCTGTGGCTCTCAGTGAGATCTGTGGCTTTCAGTGTGGCCCATGGCTCTCAGTGGGACCTGTGGCTGACAGTGGGACTGTGGCTGTTGTCTTAGCTGTAGCTCTCAGTGGGACCTGTGGCTGTCAGTGGCACCTGTGGCAATTGGCCTGGCCTGTGGATGTCAGTGGGACCTGTGGCCATTAGGAACATCTGTGGCCATTGGCTGTAGCTGTGACACTCACGGCAGCCAGTGGCACTGGCTGCTGGGCTGGCGTGTCGCTGCCAGTGGGACCTGTGGTGGCCCGTGTGATGCTGGTTACCACAGCTGTTGGTGGCTCCTGTGGTCTTCAGTGGGGTCGGAGGTCACTGGCGTGGCCTAGGGCCAGCAAGCAGACCTGGCCCGTGCCTCGGCTAGCCCCTCCAGCCTGCCGTCCTTGCTTCCTCCTGCCCAGAACTCTCCAGAGATCTCCAACTGTGCTTTCAGAAGTGCTCTTCCCAACTGCTCCATCTCCCTCCTGGGATGGCGGCAGTCTTGAAGCTTGTGACAAGTGCCTTCACACAGACCCTCCCAGCTGTCAGCGTTTGCCGTGGGCACCAGGCCGCTGCCCACCTGCCGGCCCCGGCCACCCTCCTTGTGAAAGTGCATTTCTGTAAATATGTACATATTAAATGAATCACTCTGTATATTTGATTTAATAACTTAAACGTTTTGGCCTCCCTGTTCTTTGGGTGATGTTCCTTTTATCTGCTTGTACTTGGGGCACAGGAAGAGGCGGGGCATGGCCTGGGTGTTGGGCCATATTAATGTGGGATCTTTGAAGTCAGATGTTCCTGATCCCAGCACAGCAGGTGACTTGGGCCTCGGGCATTGCTGGAGCCCTGTAGTAGCTGACACGTGTTTAGTGGTACCCTCCTGGGGATAGGGCGTGGGGAGTGTGGGTGCCTGGCCTCCTACTTCTAAACATAGCTAAGAGAGGGCTTTATGAAATAGGAAACTCTCATCAGTGATGAACTCACAAGGTCTAAGAAACTCCAGGTCAAGTTAGAAGGAAACCCAAGGAAGAATCAGACTTCTCTGCCCCCTTGTCTTTCTATCTCATGTGGGAAGAGCCTCAGGGCTGAGTGTTGGGAGCCAAGCATGGGGCCACCTGCCAGTTTGTACACAAGCTGCTTACCCCTCGGAAGGGCAGAGGCTAACAGAAAGTAAAGAACAAAGCCAGATTTCAGAGCTACAAGGAGCTGAAAGATGGCTTAGTTCTTGAGAGGGAGGTCTCACCCTACTTTTTTCTGGGTAAACAAACTGGCCTGGCCACTGCTGGTCTTTTCCCCCCCCAGGGACACCTTGTACCATTTCTCTGTATTGCAGTGCACATTATGAGTGTCTCCATGGCAACTGCTTTGTCTTTCCACCATCTTCAAAGCACCTCTAGGCTGGACATGGATGCACTGGGCAGTCCAGATGAAAGGCTGTCCTGAGGAGTCATGGTCTGCATCATGACTTGGTAAGACACAGGGCCTACAATCCCACCATTATACTGGCTATAAAAAGTCCCCTAGGCTTCAAATTTCTTCTTAAATGATAATACTTAACTCGAAATCCTCAAGTACATGGTAGACTACCCTCATCCTGGAATTCTATTCCCCCCCCTTTCATAAATGACTTTTCAAGGTCATTGAGCAGACCACAGCCAAGAAGCACAGACCTACAGGAAGCCTGAAGGACAGACTGCAGAGGCACCTGCATACACCATGCATGGGTTCTCAGCCATCAACCATAGAGTGAGGTTGCTTACTGTGCTCAAAGACGATGCCTCAGAAGTACTGACAGGTCAGAAAACTTGCATCAGCTTTATGAGGTTGAAAAAGAATTGAGCACAACCTACAGAAATGAAGATAAACAAACTCCAAATGAAGACTTTCAGGTGAGTTCAGCAGATACTGTGGAGCTAGACAGTGATCCTCAGCAGAAGTTCAGGGTTGGAGAGATCCCAGCTGGTAAAGTGGCTGCTGCATAAGCTTGGGAATTGACTTTGATCTTCAGTACCCATACCAAGAGCCAGGTATGTGGCACATGCTTGTCACCTACAGCTTAGCTTGTCACTGGGGAGACATGAAGATCCATGGGGCTTACTGGCCAGCCAGCTTACTCTACTTTGCAAGTTCTAGGCCAGGAGACCCTGCCTCAAACTAAAGATGGATGGCTTCTGAGAAATAATATGCAAGGTTGACCTCTGTCTTCTGTGTGCACTCCAAATGCATGTGTGCACACACCATTCATCTCTCTCCACATGACATGAACACATACGCACCGTCCAGATGCAGCCCAGGGACGAAGGATGGAAATGCCATCAGCAGTCAAGGACCCTGGATAGAGAGGGCCTGTGGTGGCAGTGTGGTCCCATGAGAGCCCAGTCAGTCTCAGATGAGCAGGAGGGTGTGTCTCCCCTGCTGAGTCATTCCTAAGGAGTATGCAGGTCATGCTCACAACTGCCTGACTGCCAGAAAAGGCCCCATAGCCCAGAGGGGGCTCATGGGACGAACTCTACCTCATGCTTGCCCAAGGTGAGGTGCTCCTGGAGGCTAAAGTGGGAGTGGCACACATGCTGTGTGTGTATCAAGTGCACAAGTAGAGCTGGACCTCTGGAGAGGGCCCCTTGTGCACTTGTGTGCAGGCCTGCTCCTCCCTCCAAGTCTGCTGTCCAGTGTTCTGACTCCACTTCAGACTCCAGGCTTCCCTGACACACTGTCCCCTGCCCAGGCCTGGCTTGGTCGGTGGCTGAGAATTGGTCTCCACTCAGGTAACCTGGTACCTAACAGGGATGGGCACAGACCGGCTACAGCCAGCTCATGCTGACAGCTATACTATACTGATGTGGCCAGGCCCAGATCTCCTAGCTCACTCTACATTCTCCTTGGTCTGGAGTCTCTGCTGGGTTATAAGTCTATGTAGCTTCTGGTGCTGGCCCCATCTCAGTGTGGCCACTGACTATAGAGGAGTATAGGCTGTTCAGCTGATATCAGGGTTCCCACAGGCAAGGGTCAGGCCGTGTCCCTAGGGCCGCCCTGTCCCTACAATAGTCCATTCCCTCTGGAGAGTTGAATAATTAGCTCCACAGAGGTTGATTCCTCAGCAAGTCCAGCCAAAGGAAAACTCACTCACGTGCCCAGCTATCTGCTGTGCACTATCACTCAGAGATTGGCATTAGCCCTGGGTTTTCCTTGACTGAGTGAGGAGAAACTGGTGGCACTCCTTGGAACTGTCACAGCCTCCAAGCTGACCATCTGACTGAGGACATTGCTCCTATTTGCCTATGGAGAAAGGCAAAACTTTGGGAATGGCTTGTGACCCTGCTGCAGATATACCTGCTCTCTACCATAGAGCCACCTTGTTGCCAGGAGCCTGCTGTGGCCTGTGCCACTGGGAAACTATAGGCCACTCCTTTCTCCTATCCCATGCTAGTGCTGGGAATGTGGGAAAGATAGTTTTGATCCATGGGCAGGATTGGGGGAGGTGTGTTCCACAGTCCCCACATCAGGCAGATGCCCTGGAGCTGACCCACAGTCTGTCTGTACCTCATCTTTTACACCTGCTTCCAGTTGGGGTCTGGAGGCTATACGCCCCAGCAGGGTATGACCTTCTCATCCGCCTTTAGAAACTGAATGCCATGCAGTAAGATGACTGTGGTCAGAACAGCCACCAGGAAGGGACACACGAGCCAAGCACAATGTAGAGAGATGTGTGGGGCCTGGCAACTGAACCCACAAGGATTACTTTGAGGGGCTTTCTGTATCTGTGGGGACTTCCTGGGTCCTAGCAGGTGTGGGCTGTGTGGCTCCAGGGTTAAGGGTCTGGATTCTGAGGTGGACAACAAAACCCCAGAGGGGTTCCTGACTGGGCAGTGGGTGCTCACCTCTTCAGCAGAGGACGTATAGCCTCATCCTTTCCCCTCACTGTTTCTAGGTGGGGTGACCTGTGCTCAGTGGCTGGGACTGTAGTCTAGACAGCAGGGGCAGGGCCCCAAGCCCAGCACCCGAAACAGAATCCTCCTTGTAACTAGGGTCAAACTGCCCTTACACTCCCACACCGTCAGAACAGAAGGCGGTACCAGGAGTCTGGATCCTGGGGTGCATCCCAGCTGCCATCCTGACCCAGGAAACCAAGTCCTGGTCGGCAGGCTGATGTGGGTGGAGGACAGCTCCGAGGTCACAAATCTATGCCTCTCCTACTTCCTCTCGCACTGCCATGAGCAGGCAGCAGGCTGCCTCCTGGCTGCTGCTTCGGCTTGCGGGCCCCAGGGACCGCAGCAGTTGATTCTGCTTGGCGACAGCTCTGACTGCTTTATCTCCGAAGAAACCAGCCTCAGGGAGCAGTGAGGAGAATCTACATGGGAACCTGGTCCCAGGGTGGCTGGGCCCATTAACCCCTACAGGCCAAGCTGTAGGCAGCTGGCTTGGTTCTGTAGTGACTTCATGGTGGACTTCATCTCCCCTAAACACAGCTGACCCCCCTTTCCCCATCGGACCCTGGCCCAGGTCATCCTAGAAGTCCAGGTCAGCAGGATCCTGGAGATCTCAGGTTGAAAGCATCTGGGACTTGGGTTATACCAGTATACAAAGGAGAAAGTGAGGCCCGTGCGGGAGAGGTCTGCCCTGCAATGTTCTCTCTGGCTTCTGGCCCCAGAGGATACAGAAGCTTGTGGTAGAGGTGGCTAGGGTACAGCCTGGGGAAGAGATGCCCCAAGGGGGCTCTCAGAGGAAGGTGGCAGGCAGGGAGTGAGCAGTACTAAGCAGGGGCTATTCCAAGGGGCTCTAGACTAGAAAAAACCCAAGGTTCCTCTAGGAGGGGCTGCTTGGATGTGTGGCCCGTGGGCTCAACCATCAGGTTTGCGGCTGTGATTTTTAACTGGTGTTAACCCAGGTGAGTCTGCCTAGTGGTAGTTCATGAAAGAGAGAACCTGGACGGACAAGCTAATTTAAAATAGGCCCAGAGGCTGGGCATGGTGTTTCACACTTTTAATCCCAGCTCTTGAGAAGCAGAGGCATGTGGATCTCTGTGAGTTCAAAGCCTGCCCAGTCTACAGAGTGAGTTCTAGGACAGCCAGGGTTACACACAGTGAGACCCTGTCTCAAAAACAAATACCCCCTCCCCTGCTCCAAAATCAAATAAAACAATGAAAATAGGCCTGGAGGCCACCAAGAGAACTCTGGAGTGGCAGCATCATCCAATGTCATTGTTTCTATGGGTGACCCAGATCACTCTCTGACTATCAAGTTTCCAGGTGGCCTTGGATCCCCAAAATCTGAAGACTATGAACGATGTGGAGCCCCAATAAAGCTGAAAAAAAAAAAAAAAAAAAGACTGAGCAAGAGCCTGGGCTAAAGATCACTCAGCTTAGAAAGAACCCTCCACAGGTGGGTGGATTCATGGTGAATTCTGTGGAGGCAGTACAACCAACCCATGGCCTACCAGGAACATGTCCCAAACCACTGCTTAGCCCCAGCACCCGAATCTCCACTCAGAGAATGGTTGTCACCTGCCATCACAGTGACCCTCAGCAACCCTTCCTGCCTTTCCTTGCCACCTTCAGGAGGATGAATCTTTCACCTCTGAAGTCTCTGGGCTCCCAAGTTGGATTGAGATGACGATGGTCTTTAGGTGGCTGGGTCAGGAGGTGACAGACTGCAGAGGAGAGGGCCAGCCAACCTAATTATCGAAGAAATGCACAGTGGAGGAGCCAAAGAGCAACCTCTGGTAGCTGGCAGCCAGAAAAGCTGGCAGCGGGAAAGAGGAACCAATGGCCAGGCCCAGACCCACACAAACTCCCTGCAGACGCTCCCAGCTGGGGACCAGGGGCCTATATCTATACACTATGGAGAAGGGTTTGGTAAAGTGATATGTGTGTGTGTGTGTGTACACATATACATACACACACATCAGATTGGCCTGTGGGGATGTCTATGGGGCATTTTCTTGATTGATGGTTGATGTGGGAGGGCCCAGTGCCATGTGGATGGAGCCACCCCTGGGTAGGTTGTCCTGGGCTGTATAAGAAAGTAGGCTGAGCAAGCCATGAGGAGCCAGCCAGTAAGCAGCATTCTTCTATGCTCTCTGCTTCAGTTCCTGCCTCCAAGTTACTACCCTGAGTTCTTGTCTTGGCCTGCCCCATGATGGACTACAAAATTTAAGGCAAATAAACCCCTTCTTCCCCAAGGTTGGTTTAACCAGTATCTTATCACAGCAACAGAGAAGCAAGCTAGATGATTCTTCAAGAACTGTTTGGAGAGATAGGTAAAGATAGGAAGTAGAAGAATAACCGACAGGTGGTGAGGATGGGGACAGTGGCAGAGACTACTAACTGCACACAAGATTTCTGTCTCAGGTGGGGGTGGGGGAGGATAGAGATGTTCTAGAATGGAGGGTGTTACTCAACTCTCTGAATGCATGACAAACCAGCCGATTCTCACTCTACACAGGCACGAGGCTGGCATCTGCACATCCCCAAAGCTGTTACAATCAAACCCAGCACACAGCTTCCCTTGAAGCTATCTGAACCGGGTGTGCTGGCTCACACCTGCAATCTCAGCACTCGGGGTGCGTAGGCAGGAGGTTTGCTGGGAATCCAAGGCCAACATGAGCTACATAGTGAGTTTCAGGCCCAAACAAACACACACACACACAAACCTAGTGCCAAACAATAATAACAAGCTATTTGAATATGGTATTGACCTCCCTAAGTTTATATGAAAATAAAAGCAGAAATACAGAAAAGCACATTCAGACCATTAAACTTATTTTCTTTTCACAAACTACCCGCACATAATTTTCTTTTAGTTCTTGGCAGCCTACTTGTACAGCAGGGCTTAATCATCTAGCAAGAGCAGAGGCTCTTAAAACTTCATTTCCTCTTGCTTTTGTGGTAGATTTCAGAAAGGAAAAGAATAGGGGTACAGCGGCAGGAGAGACCACTCTGAGGCCCCCTGGCACACGGCAGTCTAGAGGTGCTCTGGTGTGGCTGCCTGGGACTCTGGACTGCACCCCTCTGCTGTCTGCCGTTCTGAACAGCCTTCAGGTCCCCGAGACAGTGATACCCAAGTAGACCATGCTGGGCAATGAAGGATCCCTTTCTCACACCCTTCAGCCAACAGAAACGTGAGCTGTGTGTAGCTGAGTAACCTGAAGACAATCACCCCAAGAGTCCATGGGTCTAGGGAACACAGCACCCTGGTGACACTGTTTCTCTGGTACATTCCTGATGTCAGAAGTGGGGTTTCTCCTAAGGAGTAGTGTGTGTGTGTGTGTGTGTGTGTGTGTGTGTGTGTGTGTGTGTGTGTACATGCAAACTGCCATCACATATTCTTTTTTCCAAAGCTATTTTGATTTTTAAAATGTTTATTTATACCAGGTGATGGTGGCACATGCCTTTAATCCTGCACTCAGAAGGCAGAGACAAGAGGATCTCTGAATTCAAAGCCAGCCTGGTCTACAGAGTGACTTTCAGCACAGTGAGGATTACACAGAGAAACCCTGTCTCAAAAGAAAATGTTTATTTATTTTATGTGTATGGATGTTTTGCCTGCACATATGTCTGTGCGCCATGTGCATACCTGGTGCCTGTGGAGGCCGGAAGAGGATACTGAATCCCCTAGGACCAGAGTTACAGATGTGAACTCCCAGATGGGTGCTGGGAGTTGAACCCAAATCCTCTGGAAGAGCAGCCAGTGCTCTTAACCACTAAGCCCCCTCTCAGCTCTGAATTATAAATTTTTTTTTGTTGTTTTGTTTTGTTTTTTGTTCTTTTGAGACAGGGTTTCTCTGTGTAGTCCTGGCTGTCCTGGAACTCACAGAGATCCACCTATCTCTGTCTCCAGATGTGCTATCACATTCAGCTTTTAACATATTTTTGATACACGTTAATTAAAACGTTTAAAATGTAGAACAATACTGTAAAAAATTTGCATTGATTAACTTCCATTCAAAACTATGAAATGACATAGGAGTAGTAAGTAGAATCAAGTAACATGGGAGAAAACCCACCCTGAGAGTGTGGAAGAGTGTGGACGGCCAATGGGGTGGGAGGATACTGCTTCACTAAGAGAAAGTATGCTTGGTGGGATGTTTGTAAACTCCTTATGTATGTGTTCTTTGGTTGAGGTAAAGTTTATGTAAGGTCAAATGGACAAGCATTAATATTTCTAAACATTCCTACAGTGTCAGAAAGGTTTTAAGTGTTTTCCTGAACTATTTAAGAGTCCATTGCTGATCCAGTGTCCATCACCTGCAAGCATTCAGGGCGCACTTTCCACTCAAGGATCTTCAACACGGTCAAAGTTCAGCTATCATAATCAGGAAATCAGCACTGTGTGTGTGTGGCTGTTCTGGTCCTCAAATCCCACTCAAGGGCTATCCGAGTCCCCAGTGCCACCTTGTAAAGCAAGGACCCATTGGGGTGCTCCTTGCTAGCTAACCCTTCCCATCACTGCTTTTTATCTGGACAAATTCTTTTTTTCGTTCTAAGTTTACATCTTTATTTGTTGTAAGTGGATGAACGTTTTACCTTGTATGTATGTATGTTCCTCAGCTGTGTGCCTGGTCCCTATGGAGGTCAGAAGAGGGTATCAGATTCCCTAGAACAGGAGTTACAGACAGCCATGAGCTACCGTGTGGGGGAGCTGGGGAGTCGAACTCAGGTCCTCTGCAAGACCAGCCAGTGCTCTTAACTGCTGTGCCACCCCTCCAGCCCCAGGACAAATTCCTATGTATTACCTTGGCTTTTATGCTCTTGGTACTTGAAAGGCGTCAGCTGCTTCCTAGAGGGTTTTCAGTTAGGATTCCTCTAGAGCTTTCTCGTCAGTAGATCCAGAGCAGATGTCTTAGGTCATCTCGGGTGGGAAGCTAGGTTCCTGGTGTAGCCTATCATGAGACACATGATTGCCACGTGTCCACGCAGATAAACTCCTTCCTGTCTGTTGTCTCACCTACCTAGGATTCTGTAAGATCTTCACACACTGTGTGAGCACCGATTCCTCATAAAATGTGTTTAACTACTATACTTCGTGATCAGCATGGATGTAAGAGTTTACTATTATTATTATTATTTTAAGATTTATTTATTTATTATGTATACAGAAGAGGGCATCAGATCTCATCGCAGATGGTTGTGAGCCACCATGTGGTTGCTGGGAATTGAACTCAGGACCTCCAGAAGAGCAGTCAGTGCTCTTAACCTCTGAGCCATCTCTCCAGCTCCCGAGTTTACTATTATTATTATTACAGGTTGGCTGCTTTTTGTGCTAGGAATTGGACACAGGTCCTCTGGATGAGTAGTCAGTGCTCTTAACCACTGAACCATCTCCACAACACTCGGGAGGCAGAGGCAGGTGGATCTCTGAGTTCAAGGCCAGCCTGGACTACAGATCGAGTTCCAGCACTACACAGAGAAACGCTGTCTCAAAAAACTCAAGAGAGTTTTTATTTGATGAATTCTAATTCTTAGATCTGGTCTTGCTGACAGTGCTTTTAATCTAGCACTCTGGAGGAACAGAAAGGTGAGTCTTTGTGTATCTGAGGTCCAGGCTGGCCTTAGCTCACCATCCTCCTGCCTCAGCCTCCATGATGATGAGATTACAGTATGCACCATCATGTGCAGCCCCATTTAGTCTGTTTGTCTGTTCTGAGATGGGGGTCTCACTAAGTAGCTCTAGCTGTCCTGGAACTCACTGTGTAGACCAGGGAGATCCGCCTGACTCTGCCTTTCAAATGCTGGGTGTGTGTGCCATACTGGCTGTCCACTTGGTCTGGCTTTGTACTTCCCCTTCCCTGCTGGGGTCTCCTGCTCATGTGCTCTTTGTAGCTACTTACATATTTAACATATTTAGATATATTTGTAATGGATCATTTGATGCTCAGATTTTTGCTAATTCTGTCTCAATTCTTATTGGTTATGTCAGCTTGCATCAGTCCTGAGACAAGCTAGATGGCACCCAGTCCAGGGGGCAGCCTCTGAGAGGTTGGGGTGCCAATACACAGTCCCTCTTTCCACATTTAGAAATTTACCAGCCGCCACACTGTCTGTGCCAGAGTGTGCTGGTTGGGTGAATGTGGTGCTAAGCCCATGCAGGAGCAGGTCTCTCACCTATTCTTCAGCTTCCTGGTAAAGGACCTTTCATGGCTAGGCATTGTGTTGGTGTGCTCTTGAGCACAGCCCAGGGCTCCAGATGTGGTCTTGCTGCCCAGGCTGGCTTCTAGGTTTTGTGAGGGCAGGTATAGGGTCTGGTGCCTCCTGAGCATGACTCTTATTCCCAACCAGCTCTCAACTGGTTGCTGAAGTTTCCCCCACTCAGGACCACAGTGATTGGCATTGTGTGGTGGGTGGTCTCTCCCCTTTGCCCTCTGTCTGTTGGGCTCTGTGGAAGGTATCACGCAGGGCTTCTGTGGAGGGGTGCCACACAGGGCTTCTGTGGAGGGGCGCCTCATATGGGCTTCTGTGGAGGGCATCACGTGCAGACTTCTGCAGAGTTCTTGCTCATTCTAGAAGAGCCCTTCTGTACGCATTGCTGCCACTTCTGCTGCAGGAATTCTGCTCTGGCTTCCAGTGTCTTCCATTAGGACCCCAGAGGTAAAAAATTGTGGTGACACAGGCCTCGTGCTCCATTGTCTAGCCTGTAAGTGACCTCCTGACATACCTGGGACAAGTTCCCAGTTCTGGCAGGATGGTCAGATGAAGTGATGCACCCTGTGGTGGTCAGCACCCACATGCAATCTCCACAGAATCCTCTCTGTCACCATGATACCATGCATAGGCACAGGCAAAGCATGCCACTGTTACCTAATGTTCATGCAGCTGGAAAAGGGAAGAAATGAACACCAAAAAAACAGGGAGGGGGCTGGGCATGGTGGTACACACCCCTGGCACACAGGAGGCAAAGGCAGGAGTATCTCCGTGCATTTGAAGCCAGGCTGGTCTACATAATGAGAACTTCAGGGCAGCCAGAACTAGAGAGGCCCTGTATCAAAGAAAACAAACAAAAGAGCAGGGAGGAAATGCACTATCATTCTTTGCAGAAATCCAATTAAATCTCTGCAAGGTGCAAGAAGAATTGAGAGTCTGTTGCAAATACAACCTCCATTCTGCACCAGCACAAGAGCAACATAATCATTAATATAGACACGTGAGAATCCAGTAGCAATAATGACAGCACAGAAAGGACCCTGTTTACTACAGTGAGTTCAGGTCCCCAGCACCTACATAAAAAAAGCAGATGTGATTAAACACATCTGTAACCCTACAACAATGGGATAGGGAGACAGGGGTATCCAGGATTGGGTGACCCAAGCTGGTCAGCCAATTGGTGAATGTCAGGTCCAGTGAAAGACCATGTCTCAAAAGATAAGGACTCACATGCACATGTACACACACACACCAGACACAAACACACATCACACCACACACACACACACACACACACACACACACACACACACATCACACACACATATACTACACAAAATATAGAAAAGAAGAAAATAAAAACAAAGACATAAATTGAGAAATCAAAAGGTGGAAGGAAAAATAATGCATGGGTGAAGATCCTAAAAGCTTATTTCAAGTCTCAGGAGAAAAAATAAATGACAAAACACAGGTCAGAGAGGAAACAGTTAGTTACAGCCATGAGACAGTAACTGAAGCAACCACACACAGAGACATCTGAAAACCTAGGCAAAGTACACAGAGTCATAGAAAGCTAAAACACTGAGCTTGGAGCCAGACCTGGTGGTACACACCTATAATCCTGACACTCGGGAGACTGAGGCAGGAGGCTTTCAAGGGGAGCTTGGGCTACACAGTGACTTTAAGGCTACATTGCAAAACCCCATCTTAAAGTTCAGGGTAAAAAGGATGCCAAAATTAGGACAAGAAGTGTAAATATACAGAGTTTAACAATTATTTAAGAAGTTAAGTTAGAGGTGAATTCCCTCCCACCACACACGTGCACATACAGACGCTTGAAGACACGCACACCTATACACAGACATGTATTACAGGCCAGCCCTGCAGGAGTTACAGGGTACTTACCAAACCTCCTATCAACAGATAGACTATGCACAGTTGTTCCATGAAGAGGGGAAAGCACAGAGGAGAGCAGAACCCACTTTACAAGCCAGTCCAGAGCTAGAAGAGGAAAGGCCTCACTGTCAACCAGTCTTATTACTGTTTTAAAAAATCTCAAACTTGGGCTGGAGAGACGCACAGTGGTTAAGAGCACTGGCTGCTCTTCCAGAGGACCGGAGTTCAGTTCCCATGTCAGGTGCTTCCCTACCATCTACAACTCCAGCTCCAGGAAATCTGACAGCTCTGGTCTCCAAGGGACCTGCACTCATATGCACACACACACCCCCCACCCATACATATAAATTAAAAGTCATAAAAATAAATCTTAAACCAGGCGGTGGTGGTGCATGCCTTTAATCCCAGCACTTGGGAGGCAGAGCAAGGCGGATTTCTGTGTGTTCGAGGCCAGCCTGGTCTCCAAAGCAAGTTCCAGGAAAGGCGCAAAGCTACACAGAGAAACCCTGTCTCGGAAAACCAAAATCAATCAATCAATCAATCAATCTTAAAAAATAGCATAGCAACTCCCCAGGTTCAAGAAGGAAAATGACAAAACTATTACATCAATAAAGAGTAAAATGTTTGATGACACATAATCCCTACACCGGGCTTTGAAAGGGATGAGGAATGTTCCCATGGAACAAACTTATGGCCAGCAGCACAGGCTGTACATGGATGCTGACATTCAGTGTTCAGCATCATTCTGGACGTTCTGTGTGGTGATATTTGTAATCTAAGAAATAAAGCTTACCTCAAGATCAGAGGCCAGAGCCAGCCACAGAGTTAAACATAGAGGTCAGGCAGCGATGGCACACACCTTTAATCCTAGCACTCAGGAGGCAGAGATCCATCTGGATTTCTATGTTCAAAGCCACCCTGGACTACATGAGATTGATCCAGTCTAGGAGAGAAACAGAACCAGGCAGTGGTGACACACGCCTTTAATCCCAGTACTTGGGAATCACACGCCTTTAACCCCAGTATTTGGGGAGCACACACCCCATTAATCCCAGTACTAGGAAGGTTGAGACAGGAAGTGAAATGGCTGGGCGGAGGAAGGCGTATAAGGTGTGAGGAGACAGGAACTAGAGAGCTTTTGACTGAGGACTCAGGGGCATCAGTCAGAGGATTCGTGGAGCTGGTGAGGTGAGACGTGGCAGTGGCTGGCTCCTTTGTCTCTCTGATCTTTCAGCATTTACCCCAATATCAGGCTCCGGGTTTTTTTTTTATTATTATTATTATTATTATTATTATTATTATTATTATTATTATGCCATTTAGAATTGGTGCAACAGTCCTGGCCAATGCAACAAGACAAGAAAAAGAAATCAGGAAGGAAGACAAAGTTGTACTGTTTTTTACTGATCTTTTTAGTTACTGTGCTAAGTCCCACAGAAAGCCCCAAGCAACCATCAGATTACCTATCAGCCCAAACGTGGTATCAGCAAGGTTGTCAAACTAAAACAAGTCAATAAACTTTAATGTACTAAAAAGCACTTGTAACTAAAACACATGTAAATGATACTATTTCCAGAAAGAACACAAATGTAAAATATTAAGGAGTTAAACTTAAAATCCAGGCATTGATCTAAAACCATAACAAACAATTAAAAACCTCTCTCCAGGCCCACGGTGGAGAGCTGGTAACAGGAGCGCCTTTCCGCCTCCTGAGTGAATGGGGCCAGGTTGCCAGGGTGCACTCCAGGCTACGGGTGGCTTAGCCAAGTGTGCTGGCTTCTCTGCCCAAATTCCTGTGGCTTTGGAGGCCTGAAAGAAACGTTGAGCAGCAGACTTGGGAACAAGAAAATCACTGGCCCTGTGGGTCTGCCTTTGACTCAAGATGCCTTGCTGGAGAGATTTGTCCTAGAGCCTGGTGCTCCTATGGCTAGATTCAGGGCTTTCCACCTGAGCTGCAAGACCTAGCCGCTCCCAGGTCGTTCCCAGGCTGCCCCTGCCACAAGTGAACAGCATGCCCCTGCTTTGCATACTGAGTCACGAGCCAAAGGGCTGTGTTGGGGCCTCTATCCAGCCCTCTGTGGCCTGAGTTCTTGAGACATCAGGTGGTGATCAGGCCTACCTGAGTTCTTCCTAGCCCATCAGGCGGGAATTCAAGGCATGCTGCTGCATGTCTTCTACCTGGTTCAGACAAGGTGCTCAGCTTTGCACGTGTGTGTGTGTGTGTGTGTGTGTGTGTGTGTGTGTAGGGGGACAGTCAATAAGAGCTAGCTCTTCCCTCAGGAGGAAAGGAGTGGCCTGTCTTCAGCTTCCAAAGGGTTCCTCCTGTTCATTGAGTCACTTGGCCTTGGATATGCTGTGTGACACCATGCCTGCCACTTAACCTCTCTGGGAGTGTTGCATCCCACCCACAGGGCCCAGACACAGCTCTCATTCCGTAGGCTTTCAGCAAGGACTGCCCTGCCATGCTTCGGGGGACATAGAGGATTTTTCCTGAGCTTGAAGATGGAACAAAAAGATAACGAGGCATCAGAGAACAAGGACAAGACAGAGAGATGAGCCTTCTCTGCTGTTTGACACACCCAGGCAGGGGCAGTGAGGAGGTGTGGAGCTGGAACATGGGGTTTGGGGCACTTGGAGGAAGGACCGTGTCACACAGGGTGCAGACAGTCTTATGCTTGAGTTCCGGTGTGAGGCAGACCCTGGGAGGGCAGTGGGGTGTAGGGTAGAGCTGATGCTCCAGTGAGGCGGTGGCACGACAGGCAGGCTCCCGAGTGGACGAGGTATTGAAAAGGTAGTGAATACTGAACAACAGGATGCAGGAGGGATGAGTGGAAGCCTGCATCCATCAAGGAGGGATGGTGACAGGAAAGACAGGGCCAGATGCTCACGGAGACAAATGTCTAGGAGGCTGATGCAGCGGGAAGAGAGGGTAGGCTGCTGTTGCCTGAGGTCTGGGAGGGATGCTTCCAAGAGGGAGGATTGGGAAGATGTGGGAGTGAGGTGCAGCCAGCGAGGGTCTGAGTCCAGCTGGAGGCAGGGCTGGGGATAAAGGTGTGAGCATTGCTAGCACAAGACAGAGGCCAGAGCTGAGGCCTAGCAGGGCGTCTAGGGGAGGTGGCCCAGGAGAGAAGCTGGTATAGGAACAGAAGGATGGTCTGGGGGCAGAGGGTGAAGAAGACTTCCTGGGAGTCCAGCAGGCTACAGAGATATAGGTGAGGATTGTGCCCATGTAGGGCCCAATGTAGGTGGAGGAGGCAGAGGCTGAAGGTCTGTGTATGAAGACAGGTCTGCAGCTCACAGAGACAGTTTCCCAAATGCTGGCATAGGCTGGCACAGCCAGTGAGGGCTGAAGCCCAGCCATAATGCCCTATCTTCTACTTTGATTACACCTGTTTTAAATCTATGTAGAAGACTGGACATGAGAAGCAGATTAGCCGAGAGTCAGGCGGGAAGGCACACGGGAACTCAGCTCCCCAAGAGTTCACAGAAGAGCCTTCCATGACAGGAAGCACCCCAGAGCCATTTGTGCCCAGGGTGACTGTCAGAACCCTGAACACCAGTTGGAATACATGCAACAAATATGTCTCTGGACAGATGCCTATAAAGTACAGCTGTGCTTTTTGGAGGTTTGCAACTGCCATGTCCACGAGGAGGTACTAAGTGTGTACACTCAATGCGGGCTTACTGGAGCCATGGATGGTCTGGAGCCAGGGTTTGAGAAAGCAGCTCCAGCGGCAGAGGTCTGAGGCCTTGGGTCCTTTGTTCCTGAGCCATCACCAGCACACTCAGTGCTGGCGGGGAAGACAGCAATGCTGACTCCTCAGGGCGGGGCTCTGAGCTAGTGGGCATGCTGTTGCTTTTCTTGTGGTGAGGTCCTTAGGAGCTTCTGGCTGCTTGGATACACACAGCTGACCACCATCACACGCAATGCTCAGCAAGGTGGACTGCTCACTGGAACAGAAGCAAACTCACAGAGAGGCACAAAGCACAGGGGTTCATGTTCACCATTTTCCCAGGAAATTCAAGTTTAAATATGAAAGCATCACTGTAAAAGTCAGTCAACAAACCAAGAGGGTATCTGTAATGGTCTTGTGTGTCCGTGTGTGTGTGTGTGTGTGTGTGTGTGTGTGTGTGTGTGTGAGTGAGAGAGAGAGAGAGAGAGAGAGAGAGAGAGAGAGAGAGAATGAAGGTTCACCTCCCACCAGCATTACTGGGTGCCCTTCAAGAGACCCTAGAGCTGGAAATGGTATTGCGTGCCCATAATCCCAGGAGGCAGGAGTGAGTTTGAAGCCAGTCTGGGCTGTGTGAGACTTAGCCTTGGAATCAAACAATTCTTATTCTAGAGACTGGCTTCCATGGCTTGGTGTGCCACGAGTAGTGAGTCTCACTGCAGACCATTGTAGGAATCTGGAAACATCCAGTATGCAAGAGTCGAGGACTGTTCTCGTAGACAAAGATCCATCCTGAAGACAGGAGGTTCACAGACTATTAACCATGCTTGCATGTTGATCAAGGTGATCATTCCAAACCTCAGATCCAATCTACGCTCCTCTGTTCTGGTAACTTCATGGCTCCCTGCTGCCTCCCGAAGCTGTTGAAACCCAGGCCCCACCCTGCACCCCCTTTTCCACCTAAGGATTCCATACATTTTCCAGGGGCCCAACCTTGTCCCTTTTTACTCTGTGACTTGAATACCAGTCTTTTAACTCAACCCAGAGGCCCCACCCTGTGTGTGCTTCCTGCCTCTCCCTCCTCTGTGCCCTCCTATG